>NC_090766.1:42088094-42093094 GCF_036898095.1 Palaemon carinicauda | reverse complement strand
AATATTTTCATTCTGTTTTTTTTAGACGCTAAGTTATGGTAATTATATATAAAATACAGATGATATGTATTACAAAAATATATATTGAGCAGATCTCAAAATTCCAAAAGCAACAAAGAGTTGGAACTCAACCATGGAATTAAAAACCCCCAATTTAACCGAAATATATTCATGTCCGCAGCAAATATGTTGTTAACTAATCATGAGCACAACTATAGATATCAATCCTCTATAAAGTGGGCCATGTTTACAGAAGGTCCCCTACTTACAAACATTCGATTGCAAACACAAATCTAACTGAGAATAACAAAGATAAGATAAAGAAATATTGTAATAAAGCGATATCATAGCACTATATATATATTAAGTAAAATGACATTTGTAATAACCAGATATTTATTTCATATGAAGCCCTACTATTTATTGACTTTTATAGGAGGAAATCGTAGGCATGGGATTCGATGAGGCCTACCCTATTACAAAAAATTTGACTCACTAACAATTCGACTTACAAAAAATTCCGATTTACACATAATTCTACTTACAGACAATTCGACTTACAAAAAAGTCGACTTACACATAATTCTACTTATAGGCAATTCGACTTACAAACAATTCTACTTATAAACAGCTTCTAGGATCATATTAAGTTTATAAATTGAAAACCTTTTGTATACCATGAGATATATCACTCGATGGAATTTATAAGAAGTATCCTATGCTTGAGAGGATAGTTATAATATTGATGCAATGTAGAAGCTGGTGTAAGATACTGTTCTTGCCAAAGTACGAAGAAACCCAGAATGGTCTTTTATTCTAACATTGCTCATTCTGTGAGTTGCTAAACGCCCCTACCCCCAAAAAGAATTATAAGAAATAAGTTGAAGATAGTGTCTTGAGAAGCAAAGATGAAATCAGAAAAATAAAGATAAAATATGAAAATAAGTTATAAATAGGAAAGGTGAAGCTACAGGTAGTTCATGGTCAAAAGAGTTATAAGAGATATATGATATTATTATCAAAATGGTTGTTCAGCAAACGCAAGATGAAAATATGAAAAATAATAATTATAAAAGAAAAAAACGAGAGAAAAGAAAGCAAAACGAAACGATAAAGAGAACAGGAACGAATAAAAAGAAGAGAAGAAAAGAGAAGAGAAAAAATTAAGTATAGAATTAATTACTGTTGATAAAGCATGGCTAATTCCCCGTGGGCGCCACACCCAAATTTCAGGCAGAGGAACAACAACACATTTTGAAAGTCAAAAGATTCAGTAATAACTATACCATCCCGACTCTGCTTATGGTTTTCCAGTTAAAACTAGATTGACAGTGGCGTAACTTAGGGGAGACACACACACGGACACACACACTTATATATATATATATATATATATATATATATATATATATATATATATATATATATATATATATATATATATATATATATATAAAAATATACACAAGTGTGTATGTTACGTATGAATGTGAACATGCTCATGTACAATTAGAATCAAAAGAACGCAGACACCCGGGGAAAAATTTCGTCAGATGTCTCTACTGTTCCCATGACAAAACAGAAAAGGTGTTGCTCTTCTTACTACTACTATGAAATGGGCGGAGCCCTCTCCAACCTTAGCGAATCAAAGACAGCAAAGGGGTGTTTTTGCTATTGAAAGCATTAAAATTTTACAAATCAAGTTGCCATATTTCTTTCTGTTTTATCATTTGACGTTTCGATTATCCACTGCAAATACTGAATACACATACACACGCATATATATATATATATATATATATATATATATATATATATATATATATATATATATATATGTTTATATATATATATATATATATATATATATATATATATATATATATATATATATATATATATATCATGAATCCGCTAAATCAAGTAGAAATTATTGGAGTATCGCAGCTAAACCATTCCTTCCGTTAACAACTACATTAGATTATTTCGACATTAGTCTTGTTCAAGTCACCGATGAAAGAAAAAGTACTTTCAAATATGGTTCGATGTAAAATAATAATAAAAAAAAAGCCCCATACATGAGTTATGCCAGCCTAAATGACATTCAGAGAGAGAGAGAGAGAGAGAGAGAGAGAGAGAGAGAGATCCGGCCTGAATACATCGTCCTTAATATATTTGTAGTACGTTAGTCAAAATTCGCTCGTAACTTTTTGAGTTAGGTTGGTGACAAACAAATAGACCGAGGTGAAAACATGTCCTCCTTGGCGGAGGTAATAATAATAATAATAATAATAATAATAATAATAATAATAATAATAATAATAATAATAATAATAATAATAATAATTAGACCAAAACGTAAATTTTGAGAGTTCTGACAAGGTGAATATTGGGCCGCGCACTGAGCCCTTTTATAATTTGGAATTGCAAGATATTTCTTTAGATTTATTAAACGTAATTAGTTCTTCTTACCTTCTAAATTCCTGGAATTTATGCATTTATTCAAACCTACCGAAATCTTGCAACCCTTCCCGAAACAACATTATTACTTCCTATTACTTCCATTCTTGCCTGTTTGTCTCTCAACAATTCCAACTCTTAGTGAGATAAAGTTTCACTTCACGAACATCATGTTTCGAGAGAATGGAACTTGTAATGTTTCTCAAGATGATATTTATTTTGAAATTGAGTTTTATGTAAGTGGGGGATATATACTCAACGCTCTATATATATATGTATATATATATATATATATATATATATATATATATATATATATATATATATATATATATTATACACACACACACACACACACACACACACATATATATATATATATATATATATATATATATATATATATATATATATATATATATATATATATATATATGTATATATATAATAAATTTTTCCAGCGTGAGGAGGGGAGCCCCGCCCTGCCAGCGGGAAAGGGGGAGCCCCACCTTGCCAGCAGGAAGGGGGGATCCCCACCCTGCCAGCAGGAAGGGGGGAGCCCCACTCTGCCAGCAGGAAGGGGGGAGCCCCGCTCTTCCAGCAGGAGGGGGGGAGCCCCGCCCGGCCTGATGGAAGGGGGGAGCCCTGCCCTGCCAGGGTGAAGGGGGGAGCCCCAACCTGCCAGCGGGAAGGGGGAGCCTCACCCTGCCAGCGGGAAGGGGGGAACCCGCCCTGCCAGCGGGAAGGGGGGAACCCGCCCTGCCAGCGGGAAGGGGGTAGCCCCACCCTGCCAGTGGGAAGGGGGGAGCCCTGCCCTGCCAGCGGGAAGGGGGGAGCCCCGCCCTGCCAGCGGGAAGGGGGGAGCCCCACCCTGCCAACGGGAAGGGGGGAGCCCCACCCTGCCAGCGGGAAGGGGGGAGCCCCACCCTGCCAGCGGGAAGGGGGGAGCCCCACCCTGCCAGCGGGAAGGGGGGAGCCCCGCCCTGCCAACGGGAAGGGGGGAGCCCCACCCTGCCAGCGGGAAGGGGGGAGCCCCGCCCTGCCAACGGGAAGGGGGAGACCCGTCGGGCTAGCAGGAAGGGGGGCAGCCCCGCCCAGCTAACAATAGAGAGTGCTTGTATCTAGCTTATTTTTAAAAAAACATGAAGGGTGGAATGAGGAAGGCAGTCATGAAAAGCATGAGGAAGAAGAAGTCTTCAAGATTCTTGTTTTGAAGACTTCTTTCTTCTAAGAAGAAAGGGATCAACGACAAGTTGAATCAGGAAGGCAGTCATGAAAACAAAACAAGAATCTTGAAGACTTCTTCTTTCTCTCCATGAGGAAGAAGAAGTCTTCAAGATACTTATTTTGAAGACTTCTTCATCCTCATGGAGAGAAAGAAGAAATCTTCAAGATCTTGTTTTGAAAACTTCTTTCTTCTATGAAGAAAGAGATCAACGACAAGTGGAATTAGGAAGGCAATCGTGAAAACAAAACAAGAATCTTGAAGATTTCTTCTTTCTCTCCATGAGGAAGAAGAAGTCTTCAAGATACTTGTTTTGAAGACTTCTTCTTCCTCGTGGAGAGAAAGATGAAGTCTTTAAGATTCTTGTTTTGAAGACTACTTTCTTCTAAGAAGAAAGGGATCAACAAGTGGAATCAGGAAGGCAGTCATGAAAATCAAAACACGAATCTTGAAGACTTCTTCCTTCTCTCCATGAGGAAGAAGAAGTCTTCAAGATTCTTGTTTTGAAGACTTCTTCCTCATGGAGAGAAAGAAGAAGGCTTCAAGATTCTTATTTTGAAGACTACTTTCTTCTAAGACGAAAGGGATCAACGACAAGTGGAATCAGGAAGGCAGTCATGAAAAGCAAAACAAGAATCTTGAAGACTAATAACTTATTCATTAGAAAGGATTCGGACAGAAAATACAGGAAGAAGAGGGAGACAGGAAGGAGAACGGGAGAGAAGAAATAAAGTATCCGAAAAGAGAACTAGTTATTATTTGTTGATCAGTTTACGATTGTGCGGATTTGACATGAGTAAGTACTGTATAGCCCATAATGTTGAAGATCCAAAAATAAAGATTGTGCAGAATAAGGCGGAAACTGCACAGAAGTAGAGAATATTGAAGGATCAGAGAAAGCTAAAATTCTTCAATCTGAAGTATTTTTTTTTTCCTCTAAAAGGAAGAACTTCTAAGGATAGACACTCTAATTGGGCGTCTTCCTCTTAGCACGTGCTTATAAGAAAAATAATTATTTAGGACCGACGAAGGAAGGGTTTGGGATTGGAGATTTTTGGTTTACTGCGCCCCGGATTTGAACTTCGGGCTCCAACTTCGGTAGTCATTTTGCGTCAGACTCATCATCATCTGTCTGTCATCCGTGTTCGTGTCATCCAACACAAGTAACAGCTTTTATAAGATACAACCAGCGCTCCATTCCCCTTACGGGCTGCCAACGCAATGGCCCGTGGTCCTCCTTGTATATAGGCGGGTCAATCTAAATCATCATCATCAGGAGAGGCAATTTGAGACACGAGACCTCTTACGGTCATTA
>NC_090766.1:42080594-42085594 GCF_036898095.1 Palaemon carinicauda | reverse complement strand
GATTGCCTCAAAGAACTGAATGAGCTAAGTAAAAAACATATAATGAGAGTGACTATATAATAGACAGATAAAAAGAATAACAGAATGGGTCCCTATAGATTACGAAAGAAGCAGGGGAAGAAAGAGAAGATGTATTGACGAGCTAAGAAAATTTGCGTGCGCGTATAAATAAGCACAGAAAGACCATAAACAGACGGGAGTGGTAGCACATATATGAGGTCTTTGTCCTGCAGTAGAATATCAACTGATGATGATGATGATGATGAATCTCATTCATCAATAGTTTCTTTTCTTTTTTGTTTATGTCATTGTTAGTGACGGACATTTTTACTATCTAAGGACATGTCCACCCAATACATTTTCCTCCTCTCTATAAGGACATGTCTGAGGCTTTTGTCCTGCACCGGAATATCAACTGATGATAATGATGATGAAACCTATTCTCATTCATTATCAATTTCTCTCCATATATTTAAGTCTCATACATAACTGTACATTTAATAACCGACATTTTTTTTTTTAGGTCCACCTAATACATTTCCTCCTCTCCGTAGGACATATCTGAGGCCTTTATCCTGCACCGGACTATCAACCGATAATGATGATGATGATGATTATGCCTAACCTCATTCATTATTAGTTTCGTTTCGTATGTTTAAGTTTCTGATATATAACTGTCCAGTAAATAATCAACATTCTTCAGTATCCAAGGAAATATATGAGGCCCTTGTCCTGCAGTGGACTATCAGCTGCTGATAATGAGGATGGTGATGAATCCTATTCTCATACATTATCAATTTCTTTCCGTATATTCAAGTGTGTGATACATAACTGTCCATTTAATAACAGATTTTAGGTCCACCCAATACATTCCCTCCTCTCAGTATTACATGTCTGAGGCCTTTGTCCTGCACTGGACTATCAACTGATCCATTATCAATTTCTTTTTATTCTTAATTTACATCTCTGCTTATAACCGACATTTTTGTAGGTCCACCCATCATATTTTCCTCCTCTCAGTAGGACATATCTGAGGCCTTTGTCCTGCACTGGACTATCAACTAATTCATTATCAATTTCTTTTTATCCTTCATTTACATCTCTGCTTATATCCGACATTTTTTAGGTCCACCCAACATATTTTCCTCCTCTCAGGAGGACATATCTGAGGCCTTTGTCCTGCACCGGACCATCAACTGATCCATTATCAATTTCTTTTTTTCTTCATTTACATCTCTGCTTATATCAGACATTTTCTTAGGTCCACCCAACACATTTTCCTCCTCTCAGTAGGACATATCTGAGGCCTTTGTCCTGCACCGGACTATCAACTGATCCAATATCAATTTCTTTTTATTCTTCATTTACTTCTCTGCTTATATCCGACATTTATAGGTCCACCCAATACATTTTCCTCCGAATGAGCCGCCCGAAAACACGTAACCCAATTTCTCTTTTCTCTCGCACCTACGAAAGTAATATATTCTTCTTTATCTTTTACTAAAAAAAAAAAAAGAAGAAACTTGGCGAACTGAAGTCCCAGATTATAAGTGGCATTTACCTCTCATCATTGTGACGAAGCACCGAATAAAGCGGCCATAAACTCGACTCGCAGTATAATCATTACGTGCAATCAATTGTTGCACTAAAAGTCACTGGACGTGTGACCTCAGAGAAAGATGTTTTGCGATGCAACGGGAGAATGTTGCGGGGGGAATGAGGAGATAATTGCTTTGGCCAATATGTTATATTGTTTTATAGAATGTTGTGATATATCATTTTATATACTATGTTATATCGTATTCGACATATAAGCGTGAAAATAGTTATGCTGATTATTTGAACTTGGATATGTTACTTTTATATGTTGTTAGTCCGTTGTAGTTACACATACACGCGCACACACACACTCACATAAATATATATATGTATATATATATATATATATATATATATATATATATATATATATATATATATATATACATATATATATATAGACGAACCAAGAAAGTTTGCGGGTGTGGACTGGCATGATGAAAAGACCTTAAACAGACTCAAGTGGAAGGACATGCCTGAGCCCTTTCTCCAGCAGTGGACTAGCAACAACTGGTGATATATATATATATATATATATATATATATATATATATATATATATATATATATATATATATATATACATGCATATATATATGTATATATATATGTAAATATATATGTATATATACATATATATATGTATATATATACATATATATATTTATATATATATATATATATATATATATATATATATATATATATATATATATATATATATATATATATACACACACACATATATATATATATATATATATATATATATATATATATATATATATATATATATATATATGACTTACATGTATATCGATATGCATACATATATACATATATAAATATTTTGGATCTTGTTTTTCCTGAAGATATATTCCTCCCAATGATAACCATCAATAACTATGATGTCAGACAGATGTTAAATTCAGAAGTATTGAAATACAAACTGATTGACAATTATTTAGTTATTTAATTAGCTATTTATCTATTTCTTTATTACTTAGTTATTTAATTACTCCAGTCCTTTATATTAGGTAGTAAGCCTCACCACGTACCTTGAGCCCCCTTCTCTTTTCAGAGATGTGTCTAGACATGTGACGACATCTATATGCTTTTCCCTCTTGTTTCCCTGTTGGAGTCCTTGGGCTTATAATAATAATAATAATAATAATAATAATAATAATAATAATAATAATAATGTTATTAATGATAATAATAATAATAATAATAATAATAATAATAATAATAATAATAATAATAATAATAATAATAATATGACGAAACATTTTGAAATTAAGACAGAACTCAATTACCTGTCTCTCACTTCAACCCCCCCCCCCCTCCCTGCACCACCCGATAATTGCCGCTTTTGATGGACAGGTAAATAAATTGCTTTATGACCCAAATTGACCTACATTGCTGTCAGATACTTCAGCGATCGCTTACTTCATTTTTTAAAGCATCGTCAAAATTTTTTTTCCATTTTATTTCAATGGAGAATTCCAAGAATAATTTTTCCGTTTAGTTTTTTTTTCTATTTATTTATTTAATCATTTGCTGTTTTGTTAGGTCGTTTATGAATGGCATAGGCAAGGGACAATGACAATGCCATAGACCCTGACCATATATACATATAATCAGCGCTTAATCCCCTTCTCTACCCAAAATAGGACCAGGGAGGGCCAGGAAATAACTCCTGATGACTCAGCAGATAGACCTATAGGCTCTCCAAAAGCCCCAGCCTTAGCTCACAAGGATCATGCAGGACAATGCCCTAGAGACTGACCATATATACATATGATCGACGTCCAATACCTTTCTCCACTCAAAATATGACCAGGGAGGGCCAGGCAATGGCTGCTGATAACTCAGCAGGTAGACCTATAGGCTCTCCCAAAAGTTTATCCTTTGCTCACAAGGATCAAGGAGGACAATGTCCTAGAGACTGACCATATATAAATATGATCAGCGTCCAAGCCCTTCCCCATCCAAAATAGGACCTAAGAGGGCCCGGCAATGCTGCTGATGACTGAGCAGGTAGACCTATACGCCCCCAAACTTGCATCCTTAGCTCACAAGGATGATGAGGTTACAGACACTACAAGAATATATCGAGCCTGACCGGGTCTCAAACCCTAATCAAGCACACCGCCAGGCAGGGACGTTACCAATAGGTTACTACAACCCAATTTCAAAGGTTTTGAAATCTTTATAGATATATACGATGAATTTATGAATTTAATCATAATTTCAATATTCATAAATATATCAAATGGAGAAGAGAAACTGCGATGCAAAAATGCATATGAAAAAAATATTGATTTTTGAAGATAATATGCACACTATTACAAATACATAATTGCCTTAAGAGAATGAAGATAAGATTATGAATTGAAATATCGAATGCTCATCATTAAGATGTATTATTATTATTATTATTATTATTATTGTACGCGAACCGATAAAATTGACAGCTAAATATTTAGATGGATATGCACACACATAGAGTCAACCCTTTCTACCCATTCCCCCTTCCTTAACTACAATATGGCAGTTGTGGTATTCAGGTGTACCTCAGCGTGACCGGAAAAATAAACATAGTATATATACCTGTATATATATATATATATATATATATATATATATATATATATATATATATATATATATATATATATATATATATATATATATATATATATATATATAAATTTATATACATACATAAAAATACATTAAAAATCTATGAAAATCTCTCCAGAGGTTACAAAATGGAAAATACAATTATATTGCATCTATTTTGATGTTACTGTTTTTAAAATATTTTATTTTAATTGTTCATCTTTTCACATATCTTCTATTTATTTCCTTATTTCCTTTCCTCGCTGAGCTATTTTTCCTTGTTGGAGCCCTTGGGCTTATAGCATCTTGCTTTTCCAACTAGGGTTGTAGCTTAGCTAGTAATAATGATAATAATAATAATAATAATAATAATAATAATAATAATAATAATAATAATAAAAATTGTCTAGTAACTCTACTTCACCCCTTTTATATAAGCAAATTTAGTGTTTTTCTAGGGTTAGTCCAGTAGGTCGATAATCAAATGGATTTACCAAAAAAAAAAAACTACATAAAATAAATAAAGAATTTTTATTATAAAAAATTACAGTATCAAAAGTTCCGATAAATAGATAAAAACATTTGAATATAACATATTTTGAGCAGTAAATAAAATAAAATACATTATCCCTTTGTAACAATATACTATGAACTAAAGTTGTTTGAATGAGAAATAAATACATCCTGGTTAATATCCTTTTAACATTTATAGAAATAACAACAGAAAATCAAGTTATTCTAATGTCTTTTGAGGTCTTCCTTTCTGCACCAACTAT
>NC_090766.1:42070594-42075594 GCF_036898095.1 Palaemon carinicauda | reverse complement strand
AAAACTGATAACGGACTCGGATGTCTGATTTGGGCAGAACCTTTTGAACGCTGATGTCCGGTGTAAGTGAAGCCTCTTGTCATGTGATGTATCGTTCAGCAAAGCTTTCAAAACATTGATGATCGTATAATGCAGCGTTTCCCAACCTTTTTTAAGATTACCCCAAAATTTTATTCCCAACTAATCAATTACCCATTGAACATATACCCGGTAACATCGGATGTTATTTTGCAGCCACCCAATGAACTGTATGGATCATGTAGCCCGCTATTGGCTGCTTATAGTTAAGGATCCAAAACAAATGCAAACTTAAATGTTGAAATTATTGAGTTTTTCTATAAAATAAGTATTGCAGAATTTGTGTATGAATTGTGGCAATAATTATAGGAAGGTGAATAACTCAATTTCAGAACATCTTGATTACCCCAAAAATACGGGTCCATTACCCCACTGGGGTAATTTACCCCAGGGTTGGGAAACACTGGTGTAATGGGTTGTGGTGGCCTATTGGAAACGTCCCAGCCTGGTGATTGGTCGGACTAGGGTTCGAGTCCCGTGTAAGCTCTATAGTTTCTTGTAGTGACTGCAACCCCACCATTCTTGTGAGCTAAGGATAGGGAGTTTGGAGGAGGATATAAGTCTACCTGCTGAGTCATCAGCAGCCATTGCCTGGCCCGCCCTGGTCCTAGCTTTGGTGGAGAGGGGTCATGGGCGCTGGTCTCTGTAGCACTGTCCTGCTTGCTAAGGCAATGACACTGTCCCTTGTCTCTGCCACTCATGAGTGGCCTTTAAACCAAAGTATATCCCCGGAATAACCGCCATATCATTATTGGCTATAAATATTCGGACTTCTGGTCCCCTTCTTCCATGAAATACTGGTTATAAACATATTTCGTTATAGCCAAAGTC
Source organism: Palaemon carinicauda (assembly GCF_036898095.1). Taxonomy (NCBI): domain Eukaryota; kingdom Metazoa; phylum Arthropoda; class Malacostraca; order Decapoda; family Palaemonidae; genus Palaemon; species Palaemon carinicauda. The sequence goes on along the minus strand of NC_090766.1, from coordinate 42,074,685 downwards.
TAAAGAAAGGTTATAACCTGCTTTTTCTCGTTAATGAAGATGAATCGCTGTGTTTTGATGGGTATGCTTTTATTTCTATTATGCAAATTATCTTTTCATATTTCGTACGCCTAAATATATACCTTAATATGCATACGTAACCACTTCCCTCGTCGATTTTTACCGTATTATTATTATTATTATTATTATTATTATTATTATTATTATTATTATTATTATTATTATTATTATTATTATTATTATTATTATTATTTTCGAACAATGATGGTTGTGTGATTATTATTATTTTCATTATAACTGGCTAAGCTACAACCCTAGTAGGAAAAGCAGGATGCTCCTACAGGGAAAAATAGCCCAGTGAGGAAAGGAAATTAGGAACTACAACAGAAGTTTAAGAACAATAACAACATTAAATTTAATGAAATAAAACTTCAAAACAACAAGAGGAAGAAAAAAAAGAGAGAATAGAGTGCTCAAGTGTGCCGGAAAAAATGAAATTACTGACCATGCAAAGCGTATTATCCGTTAGGAAATAATTGAGAAGTATTATCCATATTTATCTCTTGGGGTAGAGTTCTCTTGCTTGAGGGTACACTCGGGCACACTATTCTATCTTATTTCTCTTCCTCTTGTTTTTTGTAGTTTTTTATAGTTTATAGATGAGATTGTTTTATTGCTGTTTTATTTAATTGTTAATTACTTCTCTTGTAGTTTATTCATTTCCTTATTTCCCTTCCTCGCTGGGTTATTTTCCCTGTTGGAGCCGTTAAGCTTATAGCATCCTACTTTCCCAACTAAGGTTGTAGCTTAGCAAGTAATAATAATAATAATAATAATAATAATAATAATAATAATAATAATAATAATAATAATAATAATAATATTCTCATATAATTCTTTTATATCAAAGCCACTTAACAATGAAAAGACGAACGTAAAAACAAAAATTATGAACAATTTATTTTTCAAAATAAGAATTTTTCACACCGGCTCTAATATACTAAGATGTTTTCACCCTCCTCCGTTTTTATGATTCCATGACCTTAGAGATTAAATGGGGCTTTCATGACCCCATGACAACTGGCTGAACTTTTTAAATCCTTGTTATTGCGTGAATAGAATGGCTTTTGCTCTGTTTCCCAAAATCCGTCTAATGAGCGATATAGAGTTTCCGTTGTAATGTTTAACTGATCTCTTTTGTTTCGATTGTTCAAACATCTTAGATTTGAATATATATATATATATATATATATATATATATATATATATATATATATATATATATATATATATATATATATATATATATATATGTATATATATATATGTGTATATATATATATATATATATATATATATATATATATATATATATATATATATATATATCTCTATATACACACATCGTGCCCTAGCGGTTGAGCGGGACTCGAACCTCAATCCAGCTGATCGCCAGGCAGGGAAGTTTCCAATATGTTATCTTATATCTTAAAGCATCTAACTGGCTAATGGTTCCTTTAGATAAAGTGATGGAGTGATACCTGCTAGGTAACATTACAACATGTGCAGGTAGGTTTTGAAGATGGCGGGGAATTTTCAAGATGGCGGCAGGAATATGCAAGATGGTGGCAGGAATATTCAAGATGGCGGCAGGAATTTTCAAGATGGCGTGGGAATTTTCAAGATGGCGGCAGGAATATGCAACATGGCGGCGGGAATTTTCAAGATGGCGGCAGGAATATGTAACATGGCGGCAGGAATTTTCAAGATGGCGGCAGGAATTTTCAAGATGATGGCAGGAATTTTCAAGATGGCGGCAGGAATATGTAACATTGCGGCAGGAATTTTCAAGATGGCGGCAGGAATTTTCAAGATGATGGCAGGAATTTTCAAGATGGCGGCAGGAATTTTCAAGATGATGGCAGGAATTTTCAAGATGGCGGCTGCAACATGACTGGGAAGGTACGGTTACTTGAGAAGTGTTCAATCAGAAAAGGAAATTCCCTTTCAGTGAAAGGGAAGTTTAGGGATGGTTTGCACCGGATGCGAAACCAATTTCCTTTCAACTCTTCAGTCTTAAGAGCCATGGCTACGGGTAATTGCTCCGGAAGGATATGTATATATATATATATATATATATATATATATATATATATATATATATATATATATATATATATATATATACTGTACACACACATATATATACATATATATATGTGCTTATATATACATATATATATATATATATATATATATATATATATATATATATATATATATATATATATATATATATATATATATATATATATAGATATATATATATATATTGTACACACACATATATATACATATATATGCATGTAATGTGTGTGTATATATATATATATATATATATATATATATATATATATATATATATATATATATATATATATATATATATATATATATGTGTGTGTGTGTGTGTGTGTGTGTATGTATATGTTAGATTTGCTTTCTTTTTTGTCTATTTGAGCATGTCTAGCATGAGAGAGAGAGAGAGAGAGAGAGAGAGAGAGAGAGAGAGAGAGAGAGAGAGAGAGAGAGAGAGAGAGAGAGAGAGATCGAACTTGCTCCAATGATTCTGTGAATTGGTCGCCAATGGGAGATGAATGGGTGATTAAATTAATTGCCTGAATAATTCATAACAAATCGTCAGCCGTCACAAGATTTGTTTTAGTTTTGTAAATGATGAAATTTTTTTTGCATTAAGTTTGAAGAATAATCTCTCGAAGTACTTATACTTATTGTTAAAAAACCTCGAATAAAGGTATGAAATTAAATTTCCGTTAATGTACTTACTAGTTGTAAACAACTGTATGAAGTAAGTCATAATCTATGTACGCATGCGTAAGCATTACGAAAACCTCTTAAGTATACATTACCCTGCCTCTTATGAGTCGTGAAATATGAATGCCGTAATTTGGTCGCTCCGTATTATAATCATTATCATTACTATAGTCCATTTCTTTTTCCAACGGTGCCCTTTTAGCTCGGAAAAAATTCCTGTTCGCTGATTGGTTAGAATTATCTTGTCCAACCAATCAGCGATCAGGAAACTTTTCCGAGCTAAAAGGCCACCCCTGCGAGTCGGTGCAAATATGACTCTCTAAAAGAAATGGACTATAGCTAAGTTACAACCCTAGTAGGAAAAGCAGGATGCTATAAGCTCAAGGGCTCCAACAGCGAAAAATAGCCCATTGAGGAAAGGAATTAAGGAAATCAACTATATGAAAAGTAATGAACAATTAGAATAAAATATTTTAAGATCAGTAACAACGTTAAAGTATACTTTCATATATAAACTATAGAAACTATAAATTCTTTGATCTAAAATGCCAGTTGAATGTATAAAAATAACACTAATTGTGAATACCTGCACCAAAGAGCCAGCAAGTCAACTAAAAACACCGGAGCACAGTATTGCCAGATGGATTAGTCTAAAAATCCCCCCAAATAACACAAAAATCCCTATTTCCACAAATATATTTTCTTCTGATCATGTAAGCTTTATTATTATAGAAATTAGTCACTATACTTGATATAAGTGCAAGTAAACTAATTGCAACAATATAAAGGTTTACTCATCTTTGGTCTTCATAGAAATTTGTACAGAATATCCACATCAGACACCCAAAATCCCCAAATCTAGGGATAAATCCCCATATCTGGGAACACTACCCGGACTTGTTTCAGACGCCTCGTAAACGGGGAAGGTCATGACCTCTTTTGGCAATAGTCTCATAGTTTATGACAAGTCATTCAACTCACAAAAATCATCTTTTTTTTTTAACCTTATTTGAGTGGGGATACCTAAGCGTGGGGAAAAGGTTTGTGTATCCCCTTGCTCAGCTGTACTAGTCAAGGGCCCCGTGCTAGGTCTCCCACCATCACCAAACCGCAATGGCCAGAGTAGTAATGAAAACTAACTAAACCCTAGACATGAATAAAGGCGTGTCTGAGGGCTTTGTTCTGCAGTGGACTAGAAATAATTTTATTTCTTGTAATCAAAATAGTCTCCCACCATCACAAATCCGCAATGACCA
>NC_090766.1:42060594-42063094 GCF_036898095.1 Palaemon carinicauda | reverse complement strand
TCAACGTGAAAGTATTCTCTTTAAGGGATTGTATAATGTTCTGTCTTTCATTGCAAGATCTTCGCTCAGACTATTACGTCTACAGTGCTTCCAGAAGGCTAAACTCATTGGTTTTACGACCACTTGTACTTAGTGCACAGGCTCTACAACCCTTTACATCACTTCTAAAAGGTTAAACCATAGTATTTATTCCGTATTTTCGTCTCTGTAGAATCTGGAACTTCCACCTATTGGAAGCTTCTCTACCAGACTTGGTTTCGAATCCCGCTCAAGCTCGATAGATTTTTGTGGTGTCTGCAACATTACCATCCTTTTGAGCTAAGGAAGGGGGAGGGGAGAGTTCGGGGAGCCTATAGGTATACCTGCGAGTTATCAGCAGTCATTGCCTGTCCCTTCCATGTCCTAGTTTTGGTTGAGAGAGGGCTTGGGCGCTGATGATACTTATATATAATTAGTCTCTAGAGCATTGTACTGTTAGCTAGGGCAATGCCACGGTCCTTGCCTCTGCCATTCATGAGAGCCTTTAAACCTTAAATCTTTTAAGAATAGGGCGCTAAAAGTGTTTAGGCTTTTTGTATCTCAGGAAGTCATTAGCGGGAGGTCACTAGCCCCTACTCTTTTTCTTGACCACCCAAGCAAATGCTTTTGCCATTTATAACTGGGATTGATCGTGATCTGGTAAAATGGTTATTGTGGGACTAAGGCTAAGCACTCTCTCTCTCTCTCTCTCTCTCTCTCTCTCTCTCTACTCTCTCTCTCTCTCTCTCTCTCTCTCTCTCTCTCTCTCTCTCTATATATATATATATATATATTTATATATATATAATATATATATATATATATATATATATATATATATACAGGTATATATACAGACGTGCTTATTCTTATAAGGACTCATTCTGTATTCGGTTTAATTATGGTTTGCACATGACATCGACTTTATTCATTTATTGAAAGAATTATTTGTTAAAAATTACATAAAAAATCTCTCTCTCTCCCTCTCTCTCTCTCTCTCTCTCTCTCTCTCTCTCTCGTCTCTCTCTCTCTCTCTCTCTCTCTCTACCGCCATCTTCCCCCTTCGTTCATTCATCCACTAACGCACGGAAACACACACTACAATTGCTGTAATCGACTCCCATTCATAACCACTACAATATATTGGGTAGGCGAGTAACGAGAGGAAAAAAGACATTACTTTTTCTTTATAGAGCCGACTCTTTTGGGAGAGAGAGAGAGAGAGAGAGAGAGAGAGAGAGCAGAGAGAGAGGAGAGAGAGAGAGAGAGAGAGAGAGAGAAAGCATTTCTGACTTCTGGAGCCGTTTCATGCGACGAAATGCGAGCTAGTAACAATCGTATGATGTAAATTATCAAGTTAATATTGTTGTGACTGTCTGCCTGTATCTTACGGAGCTGCATCATTCTATATTTCTCAACTATATTAAACGAATTTCTTCGGCAATTCGATCACATAACTCAGGCAATAACTTGTAATTTTTCACCTGCTTGAAAGCATCCCACGGTGCCTAATTCTGATAACCTGGCGGTACTAAATAACTTGTAGTTTCTAAGCTCGCATAACTTACGCGATAACCTGTAATTTTCCATCGTATAGGAAGTATTCTAAGACAACTGAATTAATATAAGTTTGGCATGAGAAAAAATAAGCGTTTTCTTTAAACGTAATTTCTCGTTCGATTATGTTAATCGTAAGAAAAGATAAATTTCGAATAGTTTCTCTATCATTATCATTATTACTGGCTAAGCTACAACCCTAGTTGGAAAAGCAGGATGCTATAAGCCCAGGGGCTCCAACAGGGAAAGTAGCCGAGCGAGGAAAGGAAACAAGGAAAAATTAAATATTTTAAGAACAGTAACATTATTGAAATAAATATTTCATACAAAAAAAAAAAAAAACTATAAAAACTAACAAAACAAGAGGAAGAGAAATGAGATACACTAGTGTGCCCGAGTGTACCCTCAAGCAAGAGAACTCTAACCCAAGACAGTGGAAGGCCATGGTACAGAGGCTATGGCACTACCCAAGAATAAGAGAACAATGGTTTGATTTTGGAGTGTCCTTCTAGAAGAGCTGCTTACCATAGCTAAAAAAGTCTCTTCTACCCTTACCAAGAGGAAAGTGGCCATTGAACAATAACAGTGCAGTAGGTAACCCATTGGGTGAATATTTCTAAGCATTTGCAAAGCTTAGATCAATTTGGTGCAACTGCAGCTTCCATTCCCTTAAGAGAGTGGCATTCTACGACTGCTAAATTGTTTCCAGTTTGGTATTAGAAAAATTAGTATTTTTTTAGTACGTAATGGCTATTTCGATTACTGTATGCTAATCGTGTCAAAGACTAAATTTCAAGTAGTACATTTATACACGCACATATGTATATAATTACATACACACACACACACACACACACACACACACACACATATATATATATATATATATATATATATATATATATATATATATATATATATATAT
>NC_090766.1:41938094-42053094 GCF_036898095.1 Palaemon carinicauda | reverse complement strand
AAGACACAAGAGGCGCCGATCCAAAGGCCAAGCCTCGACCTGAACCTGAAGAGGGTGACCAAGAAAACAGTAATTAATTTCATATATTCATTATTTATTAGATGGAATTTATCAAATATATATATATATATATCGACGCTCTACCACTGCTCTTATATATTGAGTAATAAAAATCTTAGCGAAAATAGGAAGTTTTAATATATCATTAAATTTGAAAAAGTAATGATAGGGAAAAACTGGAGTAGCCTATACAGTAGATGATCATCGGCAAATAATCAAATATCTTGAATTATTTATAAATTAGAATGATTATAAAGCTTAAGTGCTATTATATATATATATATATATATATATATATATATATATATATATATATATATATATATATATATATATATATATATATATATATATATATGTGTGTGTGTGTGTGTGTGTGTGTGTGTGTGTGTGTGTGTGTGTGTGTGTGTGTGTATGCGTGTATAATATAAAAAAGAAAATAAATAATGCCTCTAGCATCAATATAATACACAATTCTGAAAAATGACTTATGATGTTAGGGTAATTAATTATAGAATTACACATTATAGAACATATTATAAAAAATGTGGCAATGAATAAAAATTAAAAAGTACAAAATATCTAAGACCATTTGAAAAAGCTACAATTGTTTATTCAGTAAACAGCAGTTCATACACGCAGGGGTACCGCTGAAATGTCTATACTTTCATTGGCTACAACATTCTCTGGCGTGATTGGTAGGTGGTAATCTCGCAAACCACTACGTCATAAAATTACTTTTTTATGAATGAATGGTATAAGATCTATGTAGCCTATAATTCAACTAAGTGATCGCTTTTAAAATAAATATTTTACCAGAGATATCATAAAATTGTTATTAATTTAATTATAAATTATAAAATGTGTCCGTTTGAAGTGAATATTTAGGATGAATATGGAATTTTCAGAAATAAAACAGGCTGTGTTTTGGCTATTATGTAATATATTGTTCGCAACACTGATGGCTATGATATAATATATCGTTTGCAACACTGAGTTCACACCCAGGACAGCTGTTTACATATACTGTAGACCGTTGTCATTAAACACCAAGTGGCATATCCTTATTCTTGTTTAAACCGTTATTATTCTTTGATGCATTCATGTGAATAAAAAAGGTACATTGGAAAAGTCGAACGAGTTAGACGTATAACTAGAATGTTAAAAATAGTCCAGTTTCACTGTAAATTTTCCTCTCTTTGCAGGAAACTCATGCCATTTTCTATTGGACTTTTACAGTATAGCCAGATGATAAAAAATTATTCGTTGAAAACTATTTGTCTGTTGTATTTGATTAATTTTCCTCAGAAATATGATAAATGAGATATCAAAGAATATATATAGACATTGTACCATATGTGCATCTGACAAAGAAACAAAGTGAATCTTTATCAAAAATACAAAGTCTAACTTGTGAGTCTTTGCAATCGATGGAAATTTATTTTGATCTATTTGTTTTAACCAATTATGTTGGTACACCCTATATGTTCGTAATCCTTTTTATATCTTGTCTATATTCTACGAATAATTGATAAATGAAAGGGATTTAAAAGTACAAAAGAATCCCTTCTCTATTTATTTAGAAATTTCTACCAACCATATTGGCAATACTGCTCATAGTAATTTTCCTCAAATTACCATCTTTCCTTCGGATAATCGGATTATTTCTTTGGAATATTTCAAGTACACAACATCAACCAAGAATTACAGGTTAGTTAAATAATATCAATATAGGTCCTGATGGTACAACATTCCTTGATAGGAAAAGTTAGTGATTTAGGTAGAAATTTTAATGAAAATTCAACATAATGTAAATTTTCAGGGCCAACTGGGTAGGCTAATGGCTGGAGGTCCATACACCCAATCCTTCCATTTGGGAAATGTTATTATATTGAAGCTATTCTTTTTTTTTTCTTATTCTGGATTGACCTTCCAAATTCTGTAATAGTTAGCTATAGATAAGTAGGTTATTTAGTTTTGACATAGAACTGTGCTTGTATGTTGATTGAACGTCACCCTACGTTAGGGTGGGGACTTGATTAGTATCGTACATAATGGTTTAATATGGGGTATAACTATGACGGGACCTGGAAGGGTCAAACATTTGGATAAACTTTACAATAAGCCTAAAAGTTATATTACTTTATTATTATTATTATTATTATTATTATTATTATTATTATTATTATTATTATTAATTTATTTATTTATTTATTTATTATTTATTATTTATCATTTAATATTAATATTTAATATTTTATTATTTATTATTATTTATTAATTATTTATTATCTATTTATAATTATTTATTATTTATTATTTTTTATTAATTATTATTTATTCATTAATATTTTATTTATTATTTATTATTATTTATTGTCTATTATTTATTGTTTATTTATTATTTGTTTATTATTATTTATTATTAGAGCCCTTGTATATCAGTGGCCAGTTCCTCCCGTGTGGATTAAAAAGGGACATCGACCAAGCTAAACTTCCCCCCCCCCTAACCTAACCTACAAGCCGTGTCTTTACCTACTTACCTGACAAGGGCGTTACCCCCTTTACACTGTCGTGTTTTAAGTTAGCCGTAATCAAACATACAAGTGGCCGCTATCATGCATACATCCCATATTATTATTATTATTATTATTATTATTATTATTATTATTATTATTATTATTATTTATTATTTCTTATTCTTTATTTTTTATTAATTATTTTATTATTTAGTATTTATTTTTTAGTATTTATTTATTTATTTATTCAATTATTTAATTATTTAATTTATTTATTAAATATTTATTTTTTATTTTATTTTTTTTTATTTATTTAATTTTTTTTCCTTATTTATTATTATAAGCTAAGTGACAACCCTAGTGGGAAAAGCAGGAGGTAATAGTTTACAACACCATGCTCTCCATTTACTCCAAAATAATGCAATCCTGCAGTTTTCATCTTCTTGCATAGTAATTAGGTGGCTATTTAAATTCTGGGAAAGCACTAATTAGCAAGATATGTTGAGGAAGGGGGAAGGGGTTATAAAAAGAAAATAACTCTGTTTCCTCACTAAACGACTTGGAACTGACATGTCAACACAGTCAACCAAACAGAATTCGTGATGCCAGCGTACATACAGAAGTCCGTGATGCCAGCGTACATTTGATATACTGTATATTCAAAATATGTTTAGTTAAATATGGATTAATTAGTCAAACGTGTCCATAAAATATGCAATTTACAATTAGTGACACTTTTGAGTAATCACTCAATTTTTGATTAAGTATATTTTGAATATACGTACAGTATATCAAATGTACGCTGGCATCACGGACTTCTGTTTATGTACGCTGGCATCGCGAATCCTGTTTCTTTGACTTTGTTGACATGTCAGTTCCAAGTTGTTTGGTGAGGAAACCGAGCTATTTTCTTTTTATAACCCCTTCCCCCTTCCTCAACATATCTTGCTAATTATTTCTTTCCCAGAATTTAAACAACCACCTAATTACTGTGCAAGAAGATGAAAACTGCAGGATTGCATTATTTTGGAGTAAATGGAGAGCGTGGTGTTGTAAACTATTACCAAGCAGGATGCTATAAGCCCAAGGGCTCCATCAAGGAAAAATAGCCCTTGAAGGAAGGAAACAAGAAAATAAATAACTTAAGAGAGGAGTACTGTAATGAATTGAATTGATTAGTAATTTCCATTTTAATCCACGCTCTGATTTTTTACATAATTAATCTTGCCTACCTTATACCAGTTTGTTCCGTAACCGAAATACAAACCTTAGCTATTTACATTGGGTTTACCTTTTAGCGCAGCTGAAATGACGAGCCAATAGTTTTAACGAGGGTTAATTACCCCCGCGCTAGTTAGCGGGGGGTAGGGGAAGGGTAGCTTGCTACCCCTTCCCCCCCCACACACCGGTGACTTGCTTCACTTCACTTTTGGCTCGACGATAAACAGACGTGTCTGTCCATAGTCCTCGTTGACAGCCTTTAATCTTTTTTCTGCTTTTTCTTTACTACAGCTTGTGTGTGTGTTTGAAGTTGACTGCCTTATATTATCTTTGCTATGCGTACGTGCCCTGGTGTTGCCGGCTGCCCTTGTGGGACCTTTCTGTCGGCCTTGGATACGGATCCTCACACCCTTTGCCCTCAGTGTCGGGGCTGACGGTGTGACCAGGAAAACATGTGTAGTGAGTGTAGGGAGTGGTCTGCCTCCCAGTGGGAGAGGTTTGGCCGCCGGCGTAAGAAAAAGTCCAAGAGAGACCATTCTCTTTCGGGGGTTGCCTTGAAGAAGGAAGGTTCTCGGGACTCTTCTTTCGCCGCCCAAACCTCCTCCGAAGCTCCCCCTCGTCCGGCTCCTAAGGAGAGTCCTGCCGAGTGGTAGCGCAGGCCCTAGTTCTGTTTCCCGACCTTGGGCGGGGGGAGAGGGCGTCGCCTCCCATAGCGGGGCGGTTCCCCCTCCTCCTCCGAGGGAGGTTGTTGATAATTCATTGTCTAATGATAATCTCTTACAGATTTGGGCTTCCCTGGGGCTTAAGGGCTTGCCCTCCTGGGTTGCCTTGATTGACCTTGTCTCGTTGGGGGCCGCCGTTAAGCAGTTGCTGGTGGTAGCAGAGGTAGACCCTCTGTCTATCGTCGACGTCGTGGTGGCAGAGGCCTCCGACGTGGCAGGGCAATCCTCTACAGGTGCAGTTGAGGATGATGGTGCTGACGGCTCTCTTCCCCCTTCCGTACATCCTTCGAAGGGGGAAGTGAGTCCTACGGGCTCTTCTGCTGTTCAGCTTCCCTCTAAGGGAAGTGTTTTGACTGAGACTCCCCTTCGGAGGACTGATGGTCCTGATGATCTTCCCCGTGGCCGCCTTCGCCGTAAGGCTCACCGTCCGCTGCGTCGCAAGGGCCTCCCTTTCCCTTATAAGGGGTTTAAGAGGCACTTTTTTGGATCCTCTTCCTCCGAAGGGGACTCTCCTTGTCGTACTCAGCCTACAGCTCCTGCTCCTTTGGTCCTCTCTGCAGACCGTTCTCCTACTCCTGCTAGAACTTCACCTTCTGGGGAACTCGTCACCCGACGGGCAACGGTCTCTTCGGGGCAAAGGGATTCTTCCCTTTCACGTGCAGTGTTAGCGCATAGGCGCTCTCCTGCTCGTCAGCGCTCTCCTGCTCGTCAGCGCTCTCCTGCTCGTCAATGCTCTCCTACTCGTCAGCGCTCACCTGTTCGTCGCCGCTCTCCTGATGTTCGCCCTCCTCGTCAGCGCTCTCCTGAGGACATCCTACATCCTGTGGTTACTGAAGAGCGCTTAGCGCGCCAGCATTCTCCTGCTCGCCCTTCTGCAGTGGTAGCGTACAGGCGCTCTCCTGCTCGTCAGCGCTCTTCTGAGCGTCAGCGCTCTCCCGTTCGTCAGCGCTCTTCCGTTCGTCAGCGCTCTTTTGAGGATCATCGCCCGCCTGCTCGCCAGCGGTCCCCTGTGGTTTCTGATCATCCTGCAGTCCCTGTTGGACACCCTGCGCGCCATCAGTCTCCTGAGCTCTCCCGCGATCCTCATCCTGTGTCTATGCAACATCGTCCATGTTCTCCAGCGCGTGTTTTGAAAGCACATGTTCGCCCACGCGCCTACGATCTTCCTGTTCGTGAACGCGCTGCGCCACCTGTTCCTTCACAGGATCTCGCGCGTCGCCCCCTTGCTCGCCAGCGATCACCTGCTCGCCAGCGTTCACAGACGATCCTAGTATCGCCTGTTCGTCAGCGTTCTCCTACGCGTCAACGATCACCTGTTTATCGGCGATCTCCGGACCGCCCGCGTGATTTACAACCTGCGCGCACGCGTTCTCCAGCGCGTTGTCGACCAGAGGTTCTGCTCTCCTGCTCGTCAGCGCTCTTCTGAGCGTCAGCGCTCTCCCGTTCGTCAGCGCTCTTTTGAGGATCATCGCCCGCCTGCTCGCCAGCGGTCCCCTGTGGTTTCTGATCATCCTGCAGTCCCTGTTGGACACCCTGCGCGCCATCAGTCTCCTGAGCTCTCTCGCGATCCTCATCCTGTGTCTACGCAACATCGTCCACGTTCTCCAGCGCGTGTTTTAAAAGCACATGTTCGCCCACGCGCCTACGATCTTCCTGTTCCTGTTCGTGAACGCGCTGCGCCACCTGTTCCTTCACAGGATCTCGCGCGTCGCCCCCTTGCTCGCCAGCGATCACCTGCTCGCCAGCGTTCACAGACGATCCTAGTATCGCCTGTTCGTCAGCGTTCTCCTACGCGTCAACGATCTCCTGTTTATCGGCGATCTCCGGACCGCCCGCGTGATTTACAACCTGCGCGCACGCGTTCTCCAGCGCGTTGTCGACCAGAGGTTCTGGAAGGACATGGTTCGCTATCTACTAGCTCGCCATCGCGCGATCATTCACCTGCGCGTCCTGCGCGCTATCACTCGCCAGCGCGTCACCATGCGACAACGCGCCATCGCTCACCTGCGCGTCAGCGTTCGCCAGTCACCACCGATCGCCTGCTGATCTACGCCGCCAGCGACCTTCCTCGCCCACGCAGCAACGCGTTTCCTCGCCATCGCGCCAACGCATTCGTTCGCCGACTTGGCCACGCGCTCGTTCACCTGTACACCCTCGCGCCCACTCGCCTGCGCGCCCGCGCGACCGCTCGCCTGCGCGCCCGCGCGACCGCTCACCTGCGCCCGCGCGATCATTCGCCTGCGCGCCCGCGCGACCGCTCGCCCACTCGCCTGCTCGTCTGCGCGATCATCCGCCTGCACGCCCGCGCGATTGCTCGCCTGCGCGACCGCTCGCCCTCGCGCGACCATCGTTCGCGGCGAATTTCGTAGCCAGTGGTAGGAGCAGGAACGCGTGTTCCTAGACAGCGCTCGGGATTGCCTCCATCTAAACGCAGGACTGTAGTGCAGGACAAGGAAGACACTGCGGAGAGGTTAGTGCATCATTCTTCCCCCCCTTCTTTTCAGGCAGGTACTGTGGTGTCCACTCCAAAGGATCGCCCGATCCCTTTCCCTCCAGCGACTGGTTTATCTAGGCATGCTAATAGACACCAATCTCCACAAAGCCTTTCCATCAGACGACCGAATAGCAAGGCTGAGGAGGGTGGCGGAACCCTTCCTCAGGCGAGAAGAGCTCCCCGCCCAGTCGTGGTTGCGTCTCTTAGGTCACCTGTCTTCCCTGGCTCGTCTGGTTCCAAACAGCCGCCTCAGGATGAGATCCCTACAGTGCCGGCTCAAGTCCCGGTGGAATCAAGGATCCGATTCTCCGGACATTCTGATCCCGATGGGGTCTTTGGAACAGACGGACTTGCGGTGGTGGCTGGTCGACGAGAACCTGTGGAAGGGAGTGAGTCTTCTCGTCCTCCCCCCAGAATTGACTCTGTTTTCGGACGCATCAAAAGAAAGGTGGGGGGCGCACGTTCTGAACCAGAGGGCCTCAGGCCTTTGGTCAGAATCAGAAAAGTGCCTACACATCAACCTGTTAGAATTGAAGGCCGTGTTTCTGGCTCTTCAGCAGTTCTAACGGTCCCTGGCGGGTCACTCCGTGGCGGTGATGAGCGACACCACCACGGTAGTGGCTTATATCAACAAGCAGGGAGGTACTTTTTCGCAGCAGCTATCCCATCTTGCAGTAGAGATTCTGAGGTAGACCGAAATCCACTCGATAACACTATCAGCTCGCTTCATTCCTGGCAAGAGGAATGTGCTCGCCGACAGTCTGAGCAGGGCCTCGCAGATAGTGAGTACCGAGTGGTCTTTGGATCCTCAGATAGCCAACAAAGTCCTGACTTTGTGGGGTTCCCCGACTGTGGACTTTTTCGCGACAGCTTTGAACTTCAAGCTGCCCCTGTACTGCTCCCCAGTCCCGGACCCCAAGGCACTCTGGCAAGATGCTTTCCAGCAACGGTGGGACAACATCGACGTGTACGCCTTCCCACCGTTCTGTCTGATGAGAAGGGTGCTCAACAGGACCAGACTATCGGTCAACTGTTCGATGACTCTGGTAGCTCCGCAATGGCATCACGCGGAATGGTTCCCGGACCTTCTGCAGCTCCTCACGGAGCTCCCGAGGGTCCTTCTTCCACGACATGAGCTTCTCAGACAACCCCACTCCGGCGTCCCTCAAAAGGCCGTGGCCTCGCTTCGGCTTCACGCCTGGAGACTATCCAGCGTCTCCTCGCGGAGAGAGACTTTTCGCAGCAGGTTGCGGAGAGAATGTCTCGGCACCTGCGAAGGTCCTCTGAGGGAGTCTACCAAGCAAAGTGGAGAGTCTTTTGTGGTTGGTGTCGTGGGAGGGGTATCTCTCCACTCGATGCCACTATTCCAGCAATACTAGCGGACTTCCTCGTTTATCTGCGGGAAGAAATGCGCCTTTCTGTCTCGGCAGTGAAAGGCTATCGCTCAGCCTTAAGCTTGGCCTTCAGGCTGAAGGGCGTGGATATTTCTTCATCGCTAGAACTCTCTTTACTCATACGTAGCTATGAGCTTACCTGCCCCCAGTCAGAAGTGAGACCTCCTCCTTGGAACGTGGTTCGAGTCCTCAGGTCTCTTAAGAGACCTCCCTTCGAACCATTACGCCAGGCCTCCGATCGCCACCTGTCTTGGAAGACGGCTTTCCTACTCGCTTTGGCTTCGGCCAAGCGGGTTAGTGAACTTCATGGTCTCTCGTACGACATCGCCCATTCAAGGGGATGGGGGGAGGTAACGTTCAGGTTCGTTCCTGAGTTTGTTGTCAAGACTCAGAATCCTGGAGTGCCGGATCCTCGCTTCGACTCTTTCAGGATCGCGAGTCTCCGTTCTGTAACAAGCGACCCAGACCAGCTGCTACTATGTCCAGTGAGGTGTCTGAGGCACTACTTGAAGAGAACGGCTGCAGTCCGTCTTCAAGTGCGAGCTTTGTTTGTGAGCACAGGCAGGACTAAGAGGAGGGTCACTAGGAACACCATCTCAACTTGGATTCGAAGGGTTATCCACCATGCCTTGAATCCAGACCCTCCTCCGTCACGTCGCCCTCGGGCACACGATGTCAGGGGTGTTGCTACATCCCTGGCCTTCAAGAGAAACTTCTCTGTGACGCAGGTACTTAAAGCTGGGGTCTGGAAGTGTCAGACGACCTTCACAGCCCACTACCTGCAAGACGTGACCCACAGGAGCCTCGATACATTTTCTATCGGCCCTGTGGTGGCTGCACAACAGCTGGTCTAACCTCAGGCTCCTTTTTGGACAAGTAGCAGTAGGTTGAGGGCGTTGTTACCCGGTCTTAGTCTGCGTGAATGAAAGAGTATGTCTGACCCTTACTACTTTCTTCATTCTCCCCTCTCTTGGGGAAGCAGCATCCTGGTCCTTGCATAGCTGACCTCGACCTCTGCAGGTAACCCATGCTTCTTTGTGCTCCTAGTATTAAGCTTAATACTGTTGCGTCCCCCATACCCTGACGAGGTGGTATTGGGAACGTCCTATCCTAGATTCCTATCTAAAGATCTCAAGGTCAACTTCATAGGAAGAGTCACACTCTCCTCCACACACTGCTTATGTAGGCCACTCGTTCCTAGCGATGCCAGGAACTTGTGAGGTACAGGAGCTCCTTTTCTCTAGTGCTGCTCACTGAGGGATTGAGCCCCCGGGCAAGCCGAAGTCAGTAAGGCTGGGGACTTTCCACCCTTCCTAAGGGGTAAGTCACCCAATGTAAATAGCTTGGTTTGTATTTCGGTTACGGAACAAATGACAATTTCGAAGATAATTTGTATTTTTCCTAACCATACAAACCTTAGCTATTTACACATATGTGCCCGCCATCCCTGACCCCCAAGTCAAGTCCTACCTCTAAGTGAAGTGAAGCAAGTCACCGTTGTGTCGGGGGGGGGGGGGGGGGGGGTTAGCAAGCTACCCTTCCCCTACCCCCTGCTAACTAACGCGGGGGTAATTAAACCTCGTTAAAACTATTGGCTCGTCATTTCAGCTGCGCTAGAAGGTAAACCCAATGTAAATAGCTAAGGTTTGTATGGTTAGGAAAAATACAAATTATCTTCGAATTTGTCATTTTAAGTAGGAAAAATCTATATTTGGGTGTTGAAAGGTGGCGACATAACAGTTATTCAGGTGTTGTTATAGGCAGGTACGCCGAATATACCAGCGTTGCCAGAAGCACCGGCATCGCTAGGGGATAAAATCATCGCCGCCATCTTCCTATGTGACATAGAGGTGCTGGTACAGTCAACCCCTCTTACCGACTAGTACTAGCCCGCCACCAATAACGGCAACACCTTTAGGGGAAAAGGGGCCTAGAACGGCAGAGACAAACGGCAATGGTTCCTGTAGAGAAAACCATGCCTTAGCTGAAGGCAGCGCCGCCAGTTGAGGCACTGCCGCATCGCCCGTACAGGTACAATAGGACAGAGAGCCAAAAGGTGGCGGCTAAGCCGCAGACACTGGCACTAACGTCAGTCTGATAGCTCACCCCTCAGGGAGAAGCCTACTGACGGCCATGGAAGGTCATATAATAATAAATTCCATGCAATGTCCATCCCGGAAAGACTAGGATAAAAAGAGAGAGGTGATTACATGGAGAAACTATACCCATGCAACAAAAAACGCCACGCCGTCAGAGATGGCGGCCGCCGTCCGATCGAGAAATTTCACAGAGGGTAAGAGATAGCAGCCGTTCATGCAAGTCGGCGCACCGACTTGATGACATTACCCTTCTCAAAGGGGGGTTCTAAAAGACTGCGCAGTCCTAGCACGAGAGATCACGAACGAATGCAGAATAGCTAAGCCTAATAAATCGATGCCACAGGTAAATTGAGAAATCCCAGAGGCTATGAAGGAACGGCAGAAAGGTAAGTCAGAACACCGACAAGGAGAAATCACCCTTCGGAAAGGGAACTCAAAAAAACTGGTCAGTCCAACCATGAGAGATCAAGAACGTATGTAGTATGGTGGCCCAACAAATTCGCCGACGAAGAAAACATTTGCCATCATGGTACAAAAAGTGCTGTTAGTAACAGCACACTTGGGTAACAGCATTACCGTCTCCCAAGTCTCTTCCTACTGCAGAGGCATAAGAACAATTCCCCTATATGAGGCTTCATCTGCCGTCGGTAACGGCAGTGTTGGTAAGAATGGCAGCAAAGTCAGACGACAATAGTTCCCACAGAAACATCATGCCGTAAGCAAAGGTTGTGGTGGTACAGGCCACACTGTCTAAAATAGTGACGTATCACTATCGTATGCTCAAGAAAAGGAATGCTGTCGGAGACGACGAAGTCGTAAGTACCGGTAATGCCGTCAGTCTGACAACTTGCTCTTTCTTAAAGGGGTAACCTGACGGGTCTTTAAGACCAGAACCCTGAAGGGATTAGGCCTCACGACAACAATAGCAAAACACAGCATTATAAATAAAATTGAGTTCAATATCAGTAACAGGAAGACTCACCATGGAGAGGTGCAAAGACATAAAGTAAAAATTTTACCAATCTATCTAAAATTCTCAGAGGCTAGCATACGGCATCACACAACTGTCACCGCACCAACAGCAAAAAGCTTCCCCTTCGCAAAGGGGAACACGATAGAACTACCGTAAGCCAGCATGAGAACATATGAAGGAATGTAGCATAATGGACCAACAAACACGCCGTCGAAGGATAGGCTAGGCCTGGATACGACATGTCAAAAGAAAAATCCCAGAGGCTAAAAGAAAAGGCAGTAAGACTGTCAGCGAACTGACTGAACAAGATAGGTGAGCTCACCCTTCGCTAAGGGGAACTCGAAAAAAACTGCGCCTTGTAGCCCTGAGAGAATTCATATGCTTGTAGCACAATGGCCAAGAGCCTAAATGGTCAGAGTACCGAGAAACGCTAACAAGTGGGACAAAAATCTGAAACTAGTATGACAGAGTAAAAACCTCCCCGAGGGAAGAGACCACTGTCAACAAAATCGGAACTAAAGACCAAAAACGAAAACGTCGAGACCGTCTCCAACCAAAAACTTACCCGTCTCCAGGCTAGGCTAGCTGAAACTGATAAGAACTCAAAAAGACATAAATAATAAAAATGCAATGTAAATGCTAACTTAAAATAGAGCCCAAAGCATCGAAATCTTGAAAAAACTACTAGCTAACGTGAAACTTGCCAAATAAACAAGCAAACATGAAAAAGAAGTAATCAGGTACAAGACCCGACGTCATGGCTAGCTGGACTCGAAGCGCTCAGGCTTCCTCTCACACAAAAGCTAAAATATGACTCCCCAAAGAAAACCAAAGCAAAAACAGCTAAAACAAAAGGCAAAGAGAGGTAGGTACTCAACTTTGACGAAGAAGAGGAAGCCAACATACGAAGAAAATCTTCGAAAAAAAGGTGGAAGGAGCGCGCACAAAAATATCCCGCGCGCCCGACTACGGTCTCCCCTGTGCGCGCGCCGACGGTCTCCTGCACGCATCAATAGTACTCTCACATGTGCGCCAATGCACCCGCCCTAGCGCAACTAGTCACACGCTTCGGCGCATTCTAGGGAGACTGCACAAAACTACACAGTGCCTTACTGAGCGCCAGCGCTCTTCCGTGCTTTCTTGCACCCTCCTGCGCAGTTGTGGTCTCAGATCCAGTGCGCCAGCTCTTGCCAAAGAGCCAGTGCTCGCAGATCCAATGCGCCAGCCCTAGCCAAAGAGCCAGTGCTTGCCTGCTCTCCAGTGCTCTTCTGCGCATTCACCGGAAACTGCGCTTCAGCAGAAACTGAGCACCAGCATCATCCTGTGTGCCATCGCTCCAGTACTTTCGTGCACACACGCTATAGGCAGAAAAAAGGAATAAAACTTTTTGGACAGGTCACCATTGCCCAATTCCTCTCCCTGCAAACGCATAACATGGCCACCGGGAAAAGAGAAAAGAGGTTTCAAAGAAGGATTCAAGATCCCGAAGATTCCATCTTACAAGGTGAATTGAAACGGGGAATCCATGGTCCCTGTCTCTTCTGAAGTTTCTTTTTTTCCTTGACAGACCACCGTCAGCAAACACTAAAGGATCAACAGTCTGATCTCTAGATCACTGTTTGCTGATGGCTAGTTCATGGTTTGCTGATCGCTAGGTCTCCGATCACCAGATTGCCAATTGCTAGCTCAATGCTGATCTTTGACCTCTAGTCCCTCCAATGACATAACGATCACCAATTCCTAGCGTTCCAATCACCGATTGCTAGTCAATAACCAGTCATCAGCTTGCTGTTCACTAGATCACCGATGGGCAGCTCATCTTTCTTCGATCATTGAGCTCAGATCGCTGATCTCTGACCAGCCCATCTTCAGCTTGCTGATCTCTGCCCAACCAGGAGAGACCACATTCAGCTTGCTGATCTCTAGCTCACAATGCGCTCACAGACCGCTGATTCACCGATCATCGGCAATTCGCCAGCAGTTCGTGACTCGGACTTACTAGTCAACCTCTGCCCTTAATTCCCTAGATCAGAAGGTATACAACATACTTCTCGCTACTGGCCGTTCGCCATCACACTAAAGTGATCGGCAAACGTTTGACAACCCTCATCAATGGCTTGTCGACAGGGAAATACTTGCGAGCACTCTCCAACTGCACAGTAACCACGATACTTAACCATTGACTAACATTCGCCAGATTGTTTCTATTGTAAGGAATAGCATCAATCCCATCAGGGTGCATGGTAGGGGTAAGCATTGCCTTCCTTCTGTTAGTTAAAGGAATTCTCTCTCAGGGAAGAATTCTTACACTGGGTATCGCATCTGATCCTTTGCGACACGAGTCAAGACTCCAGCGTCAACAATCTTCCATGCAAAAGGATCTGCAAGGAGCAGTCCCTTTGGGTCGATATCCACACCATGTTGGATTTCGAACAAGGGCTAAGACCTCAGGTCTTCATTTGCACTCTGGACCTAAAGGACACATACTTCCAGGCCCAAACCATTCATCTAGTAAGGTTGGAAGATTCAGTCTAGACAAACGAGAAACACCAGTTCAGGGCACTGTGCTTCGGTCTTCCCATTACACCCATCCTGGTCTCACAGGATCGGCTTCTGTCTCCGCCATTTCGGGATGACCGACTGACCTTTAGCAGAATCAGTGGCAACCTTGCATTAGTACCGGAACTTCTGAAGTCTTTTTACCAAGATCCAGTGATCAAGGTAAACCTGTGGAAGTCTTCCCTACTTCCCTCCCAGAAGACTGGTGTATCTGGGAATGATTCTAGACACCAATCTCCACAAAACCTTCTCAAAAACGAGAACAACTCCCATCCCAGAGTGACTTGAGTCTGACTGGAATCAGGCCCTTGATCCCCCCAGACATTCTGACCCCCCATGGGACCAGAAGTTTGGACGAACCTCAAGGGATGGGTATCAGTCGAGAATCTACAGAGCGGTATAACCTTCTCATCCTTTCCCACCCCTCGGACTTGATGCTGGGCTTAGAACACATTAAAAGAAGAGAGGAGGGACCTTAGTGGTGCACCACACGACCTCAGCCCTCTGGACAGAGTCCGAAAGTACCTTCACTTAAATCTCTTTAAGAGATGAAGGCCAACTTTCCAGTCCTTCAACAGCTTCATCAGTTCCTAACAGACCACTCAGCGATGTGATGGGCGACAACACCACACACCACATAGAGGCTCACATCGGCAAGCAAGAAGGAACTTGCTCATAACCTCTTCCCATCTAACAGTATAAACACTTAAGATGGGCCAAAGTCCGTTCGGTACCACTATCAGCCCGCTTCATTCCAGACTAGTAGAATGTGCTCGCCAACAATCTGTGCACAGCATCTCAGATAAGGTATACTGAATGGTCTTTGGATCACCTTGTAGCCAACAAAGTCCCGACTTAACAGGGTCCTCCAATTAGGGATCTGTTCGCAACGCTCCTAAACCTCAGGCTGCCGTTGCTCCCCTGCCCTAGACCCCAAGGCTCTCTGGCAACAATGGTCGGTACAACAATGACGTTTACTTCTCGTCTCTGTTTTGTCTGGAGAAGGGCACTCAAGAAGGTTAGAACATCGGTCAGCCTCTCAAGGACTCTCCTAGCTCCGCTATGGCATTACGCAGAACGGTTTCCAAACCTTTTGCAGCTCCTGATAGTCTCCAAGAGAACCCTCTCCACATCCCAGACAACCCACTTCGACACCTACCACAAGCTATAGCTTTGCTATGATTGTACGCCTGGAGACTACCTAGTACCTCTTCTCCCACAGAGGCTTTTCGCAATAAGTTGTGAAAAGGTTGTCTAGATATCTGAGGAGTTCCTCAGCATCAATCTACCAGGCAGTATAATGTCTTGTTGGTTGGTGTCATGTGAAAGTGTCTCTCCATTCGATACCTTTATTCCAGTAATATCGGAATCCTTGAGTATATGCAAGAGGGAAAGACCCCCTATTCAGTTTCAACAGGTAAAGATGATCACTCAACCTTGATCCTTCACTTCAAACTGAAAGGAAGGGACATCCTCTCATCACTAGACCTTTCCTAACTCATACGGACTTATAACTTGCTTTTCTCCAGTCGGAATTGAGACCTTCCTCTCGGAACATGGTTCAAATTCTCCAATCTCTAAAGAGATCTCCTTATGTTCCACTTCACCAGACAACAAATTTTCACCTGGTTTAAGAAGACAATGTTCTTACACACACTGACAGCAGCCATAAGAGTCAAGGAACTTCATGGTCTCTCTTCCCACATCGCCCATTGATGAGAAGGGCGAAAGGCAATGTTCAGTTTTGTCCTCGAGTATGTCGCCAGACACAGTCTCAAGAGGTGACGGATCCTACCTCCAAGCAAAGTGAACTAAATCACAGGTGGGTGAGCGGGAGTGGTAGCAAACTACCCCCCCCCCCAGCCCCCCCCCAGCCCCCGCTAACTAGTGGTGTGGGTAGTTAACCCTCGCTAAATTTTAATGCCTCTTAATTTCAGCTCAGCCGAAAGTATAACCCCTAATAAATAGCTAAGGTTTGTATAGTTAGGAAAAATACAAATTATCTACGAATTTGTCATATTTTTCTAACTGGTTATCTTGTGTTTATTATACATTTCTGACCATTACTACTTTTGAAAATTGCTCAGTTATGGTGTTTCCCCACCCAAAACCTTAGTTTCCCACTGAGGTCCCACTATAATTCTTATTATATGTGGGGTAAGTAAACTCATGAATGGGTTGTATGCTTCAATGTTCTTGCTCAGAAATTAATAAAACTCAAGATAACGAGTAGGGAAAATATATGGATCATGAATGTAGCTAGAATTTAAAGTACCATTCTGTATAAGGACATACTGAGAAGAATGGTATGTGCGAATAAGAGCGGCATGCACTGGGAACCCAGACGTCTTTTTTACACATACCGGTAGCCCTTTCTAGTACTTGGTTCCGAACAAGACCAAACAATTGCTCTTCAATCAAGACGGGGCAACGCCCTCTCTATGATCTGTCGTCAGATTTGTAAAAGGCTTCTGGATATATCATACCTTAGGTGATGCCCAACATATAGCAAGCAATACATTCTTACCTCCTTGGTCTAATCTCCCAGTTCTAGCGAGCGCTTGTAATGGCTCAATCACATCGATAAAATTTGCTTTTTGTTTGTTCAATGAAGTTAGACAACATTAGGCCAGGATTTTACTTGAGGAGATGCCACTTGGCTTGCCAATTGGCCTACATTTTAAGAAACGGAATGTTCAAATTATAGGTGTCTTCCATTCAATGCTACGCTCCTTTATTTGATGATACTTTAAGTGCACCAAGCTTTCCGGCATTCCATAGCTGATATTTTGCATTAATTTCTCCCTCTCCTCAAGACCAGACTACAATAATGGACCTTTAAGCTCTTCCTCAGTTTTTAGACGATGCAGGTAACTTCTCTTAACCGCTTTGCATGCTCTTATGGTCATTTGATCACTACATACGCTTATGGTCTTCTTAAAAATTTTGTACTTCCCTTTCTTGATTAAGTTTTGACTATTCTTGCTCCTTTTGGAACTGAGCTCTCTTATGGGCAATATAGAAAAGGCGACGCCTGTTTTCCCAATTTCTGGATGATCGATAGAGAATCTAACTCAAACTTACTTGCATTACCGTGGCCCTTCATCTGTTCTTGTTTTTTAATTCTCACATCCAGTACTGTATAGCCATGCCTTCTGATGTCCTGCCTTGAAGAGGAAGGGCAGTTTATCATAAAGATAAAGGACTGCATATGCATGATTTTGGATGAATAGTAGTGCTGTACCAAAATCCCCCTTATTGAAAGAGGGTATTGTACTTTTTTTTTGTTTTTGTGCAAGTTTCCTGGTAGACCACACTCAAGCACCGCTGGGTAAGATGTTAGCATGTACTCTTGACCTTATCCTTCTCTGAAAAATCTCTGCAACATTCCCAGGAGATTTCGGGCACTCCAAGCCTTCGGCATGGTCCAACAGTGGACTACCTAGGAAGACTATCCTAGTACACTCTCGCGTCTTATGAGATTTCAAGAGTGCATCCTTACTCAGGATTATGTTCAAGTATACGTTATCGATCAGTACATAGGCAACTGCCCTTGTTCCTCTCCTACACCATGGGGACTTTTAGGACAATTTGGTGATGCCAGCAATTAGAAGAATGCTAGGGAAATCAACATAGTGTCAAGAACGTAACCTTTTGGGAAGTTGGTCTCTTTTATGTTCCTTCATATGCAAGATGAGAGATTTCATATATGGAACATCTCCTTCCCAGAAAAGATGTTCCTGTATAAAGTACATATTCAAACCTGTCAACACTGCTCTTGTCATGTATGAGACCAACCTTTCCTATCCTTCTGCAGGATGATGGGCACTGCCCTTATCCCCTTCCCGTTGAATGGTTCCAGAGACCAAAACCAGACAAGAGGAGTGGGGATAAGCGTACAATCAATGATACCTGCTTTTAGTCCATTACATGCTAAAGCAGAAATATTTAAAATTTGGTCTATGATTACCAAGGTCCATACACTTATGTAGTGTTGTCTGGAACAGGAAAATAAGATGACCCTCTCGCCTAGCAGTAGGACAATCCTTATTGCAAGAACTCCTCCTTGCCGGGAGAATTTAAGGCCCATGGACGTATATGGGGAGGAATAAGGGACCCACCCGAATACCTGACCAATTTGGAAATATAAACCGTGGGAGGAGGCTCCTGGCTTCTCAACTGAAGGACATTGCATGCAAGTGAGTCCGGTAAAGTGCACTGTACTCTATTTTGGGGAACAACTATGCTTCTGTTCTTGACTTGCGTGTACGATAGGTCGTTTGTACGATAGGTCATTTTTCCCAGACCCTCCTTAAGCAGGAGACCTATTGGGAAATCATCACACGATGAGATGTTTGCAAGATTCTCCCAGTCAAGAAAACTGTCCAAGAAAACATACTTGGTTGACCAGTCAACAGGGACTGTGTAGGGGTCAATTGTGATGCCTACATCAAGACAGAGTGGAAATACTTTTCTTTAAGTTGTCATCATCGAGTGATTTACTCAACATATCAGCTGAAAAAGAAACTTCCAATTTTCCCCAGTCTCTTTGTTGGCAGCGTTAGAGGACACCTTCCAACATACCTGGGAATTCTAGATGTTTACTCTATACTGCCCTTTTTTCTGTTTCACCGATTACTTTGTAATCTTTGCAATCTGTAGACAACGTCTAAGCTCAACATGACATCGACCGCTCAGGCGAGTGCGCCAATTGTATCCAGATCGGATGGTTTCCTTAATACCGTTGTAGAGGGAAATCTAAAAATTCTTGAAGTATATTGTGCAGCCCTTGAACCAAGTTTTCATTGTGAACTTCAGTTCTGGACTTCAAGAGAGTCTTCTAGAATTTGAGGAGCTTCTAGAAAGGTCAAGCTATGTTTAACTGTTCACAGGTCAGTCTACCGATCACACCTGAACACTTGCAACAGGCAACAAGTAGGGCTTCCTTCAGATCCAAAATACGGTAATTTTTAAGAGTAAGAGTCTGCCTCAATTCTTGCACATACTTTTACTAAAATTGGAGGAAGAAAATTCAGAAGTATTTTTGTTCTGTAAGAGCCATACAGTTGAACTTGAAGAAACCAAGGCAATAGAGGTAACCTAATGTCTCAAATTTCTTCTGTGGGGGTGAGGGTCCATAATTGCCTGCTAACCAGAAGTTCTCTGATATTCTTTGTTAAATTTTAATCAGAGAAGAGCACAAGGAATTAGAAAAACAATGCATCACTGCTTTAGATTGAAGGTCCTTGATATTAGTAGCACAGTTACTTCCCTGATTTTATAGAAATTTTTCATCGGAAAATTTCTAGCAGCATCTAGAGAGCATAACAATTGACATTACA
Source organism: Palaemon carinicauda (assembly GCF_036898095.1). Taxonomy (NCBI): domain Eukaryota; kingdom Metazoa; phylum Arthropoda; class Malacostraca; order Decapoda; family Palaemonidae; genus Palaemon; species Palaemon carinicauda. The sequence goes on along the minus strand of NC_090766.1, from coordinate 42,033,711 downwards.
GTACTGTATTTTCAAATAGTTTAGTTAACTTTCTGGAATCTGGTATTTCAAACCATAATTTGGCCTGTTTATCAAAGTAAGCTAGCAAAGTAATCTAGACTAAGTTTGTAACCTTAACCACGTTGCATTGCTTGTATTAAAATTTATCCCTCTCTTTCCTTCAATTGTGCCCCACCTTCAACAATGTGTGGGAGAGCAATACAGTATGAGCATCAGGGGAGATTTATAGAAATAATTAGAATTTTGATAATAAAATTTCTCATTTTTTTACTCGCCTGATGTTCATGTACAGTATATGGCCACCCTCCTCTTCCCCACAGATTCATAGTATCAAGAGGAGGGATAACATCGACTTTGAAACCGAAAGGTATATTTCCAAAGATGATAACCTGGGCTTCCTCCCACTTACGGTGGAGGGCTCTGTTCCTTTAAGGGCACATATTGTTTGAAGAGTAAGGAAATTGTAAAATTTTTAAATCTTTTCTACAGGCAAGTGTTGATTAAACTGGGGACTTCTGGAGAAGAAGCATTATAAACATGAGGTATGTACAGAAATAAGAATTTTAGTTATTGAAGTTCTAATCTTTATTATTTATGCAAATGGAAACTACAAAATATGGATAATTATATATTCTCCAATAAAATCCTTTTTTTTCTTGAATCCAGGTCTCGTTAATGCTTATGACATCTAGTTCCTCACTAGCAATGAACAGGAAATTTATTCAGCTATATGATAAAACAAAATTAAATTCATAGTGCTTATAGTTTAAGCGCTGAGGTGAATGATGATAGGATGTCCCCAAAAATAGCCCTGGGGCTTGAGTGGTTAATTTTTTTTGTGAGGGGGTGGGATTGAGGAAATTAATATATCCCAATTTAGATTTATTTTTCTTTAGGTAATGCACTATGCTCATATGTCTAGAATTATTGTGTTTAGAGTATGTTGGTGCTTCATTTTCTTAAGGGCTTGTTGAATAATCATTGAATAATTTGTACAGAGTGTAGTGTATTTTACTCAAGTGCATTTTTTTTAAAGTTTCATGAAATGTTCTCGTTTTTCTTACATTGAAATGTCTACTTTGTAGTAATGGAGATCATTTACCTTTTTTTCTCATCATTACAAGATTCTTGTAAAATTTTAGGTATAAAAGTGTTGATATAATATTTAGTTCATCCCTTACATGATCAACTTTGTACTGCACAGCTAGTTTATAATAGTCTCAAGTTTCATAGTGTTCGATATCGTGCAAATATACTAGGGGCTGTAGTTTTTACTTTGCCCTTTTTACAGGTTAGCAAGATGTAACTCGCATTGGGATATCTTCTGTATTGTTACATCCTGACTCGCTGCGAAGGAAAACCAAATATGACACTGTTGTCAGAGGCCATCCCATATCATCGAATAGTATTTGGGTAATGTTTTGTAGCTTGATATGCATAGCAGACCTTAAAGGGGTGGTGTAGGTTAACCAGCTCCTTGTTTGTCTTGTTACAGAGTCCCTGCAAACACATATCTGTTCACTTCTTGGTAAACTCTTGAGTTAAAATTAATGATCAAACTTTGAACCTTGGAAGTACAAACTTATTGCTTCACCATTTAGCTATACTTACAACTTATGGTGAGTACTATATGTAATATTGAGTGTATAGATTGGTGGTAATGATAACAAATAGATGCTGTTATAGATAAGTAACCTGATGATTTTACATTTGTGCCCAAAAGTACAGCATAGTATGCAAGTTTATGTCTGTAAAATTTGCGCTTAATATAATTTGGTGTTTTTTTATATTAATGTAAAAGTATTTATTACACAAATACAACCTTCGCCCTATATGTGTGTGCTTTCATCAAGGCTGGATACAGATGGCGATACTTACTACTAGGAGGCGGGTAAGCCCTGCATACCTGACAACCCACGGTGACCTCACATTGTTTCTAGCTGACAGATAGTACAGACAATTCTGGCGGCCTCATCTGGCTGTTTTAATCTTTTCTTTATCTTTTAGATAAAGCAAGGGATATTTAGGTGGGACATATATCCAGTGGTTTCCTTATACAGTAATTATAGATGTGTGATAGCTTAGTGTGCAAACCTGCTGATATCCACATTCTTGTTCCAGCTAGACAGCATCCCTGTTTACTGTTTATTTCCTCTTATGTGTCATATGTTGATGGCAATGTGAATGTATTTCTAGGGAGTTTATAATAGTTAGGCATTGATGGACACCGTCGTACGAAGAAAGTTTTGAGGCTGCTGAATGTGAAGCAGAGGAGTGCTTCCTTCAGTATGTTAAACTATTCCTGGAAAGGTGCTATGGATGTATCATCTGGTTATGCTGTCTCTATGAAGTTCCTGTGACGTCTTTTCATGTTGGATTATTGTCAAGAGTCCCCTTGCCTTCCTTCACTGATGATGAAGGAAGTTCCTCAGGTGATTCTTAGCCTAAAGTTACCAGGTAACTAGTTCCCCTGATTATCTTTATCCGATCCTTTCAAGCAAGCACTTGAATCATCTTAGAAAAGGACTAAGAGGTCGGTGAAATACAGGACAACCGAGCTGGCAGAGTCTTTTGATTCTTCTTTTCCTCTGCTCGGTTTCATGGGAAGAGCAGTACTGTACTAAAGCCCAGTCCTCAGGAAGGGTTTTCGGTATGGAGTAATTTACAGGACCTTATGCTCCTGCTACCAGTGATTGATCTCATAGGAGACTGAGCATGAGCACTGCTGATCTGGATGTGGGCAGCTGCCCTCATCTCTCAACTGCCTTGGGACATTTATCAGATGCTGAAGTGACATTACAGTATTTCTCAAGATCGGCCTAAGAGACAATACTGCTCACTAACCTAGATCTTCCCACTGAGTTTTCCCACACCAAGGCCTTTCAACTCAGTCATAAGTTGTCTGAACAAGGGACTTCTTGATTCAGATCTCTGCACTCGTACAAGCAATGAGATGTCACATCGGGCTCGCCAGGTTGCCAGCAAGGATCCTCTCAAACCAAGGATAGGTATTTGATAACCCTATTTCATTTGCAGACTGGCAGTTGGATATCCTAGGTGAAGAAGGATTGTTTGATGTAATATTGAGATAATGATTCCAAATAAGTCTAGGAAGACCATTTGATGGGAGTCACAGGTAGTGATGACAGATATTACTTCAACCAGGCTGGGAAGAGGCAGTCAAGGTCATAGCATTATTTCTACCAGTCTTCCTTGTGTGGAGAAACCCCTTCAGATAAACTCAGTGTGCTCCTGCATAGGACAAAGGATCATCAGGGAGGGTTGTAGGAGAGAGCGGCACTCTCCAGCTATGGGATGGAAGTCCAGGGAACATTCTGGCTTCTCGTTCCTCTGGGGGATCAGGGGAATGTGATTGAGAGGTGCTATAAGAATTTCTCACTATCAGGGTGGTAGTGCTGTTGGAAGATCGCTCTTCTTAAGGAGGAAGTGATCCTTATACATTTTCTTCTTGCTCGTGAACTAAGAGGATACTTTCCGGGAATGTACCCATCCCTGAATGGATGTATTGGTACATGATACAAAACTAAATGCACCGGTTACCTGTGCTGGTTCTTGGGAAAAGGAGCGCATGCACCACTGGTAGGTATGAAGGTGATGCCCTTCTTTCCACTGATCGCCGGTTTTATCTACCCCTCTGGGGAACTAGAAGCCAGGTGTGCCGCTACTTTCCCAAACGTAAAGAACTATCTGAACTCAACCTCTGGGAAGGAATTGGATAAATGAGTACTCCTACCAGCAGCGCTAGGTCTCATACGAGGTTGAGCCATCACCTCTTCCTGCTTGGGACATTTCATAGATGCTTCGGTGACTGCCACCACTGTCCATCCATTTAGTGATTGCAGCACTGAATACAGGGACCCAATATGAAACTCAGGATGGGGGACACATTTTTCTCAGACCTGGGACCTCCTACCATGTGTGCTGTATCAGCTGCTATATCAGGATTCTGCATCTCTGTATACAAAGTCAATCTTCGTTGCATATGTTTATTAACCTCGGCCGCTCTCTTCCTACAGCAATAACTCTTACATTCCTGCCTGTGCACAGAATGTTAATGAATGTTAAGGATACTGAGGAATACAAGTGTTTTAAAGAAAATGGAACTTGAACATTTTTAACCCAAACATTACATCCCTCTCCTTTTTAACATATAGTGTAGTGCATTATTTTGTAAACATTGTATTTTACCCATTTCCATATATCTTTTAGTAACTCCTAAACTCAAACATTCATTGGAATAATAGATAAAAACTCTATATAACATTTCATATTAGAAATCAATGACAACATCTGCATATTTCCATCACATAAAACTAAATGAAACTTGCTTCAAATCAAATAAGGTACTGTAGCTCATAAGTCATTTTATGACAGGAATATGTGCATATTACATTTATCAAAATCACAATATATCTTAAAAATCAAATCACTTCACATTGTACATGTAATACCACACTAAAGAATATTTTATTCAAATGAAAATTTAATTTATATATATATTTTTTTTTTCTACATATCAGTACCTAGGCTACATACATAAGATACTGTATCACATTACCTCGGATAGTCCTTCAAATAACTTGAGGGTTTTCTTACTCTGGTAGACCTTTTATCATTAATGTTACCTTGTGCCGAGCTACCTGATACAGTATTATCATCATGACTTAAACTAACACTTAATTGTCTTTGTGTACTATCTAAATTGAACTCTTCATCATTGCTACTATAAAGTCAGTATCATTATAGGGTTCCTTATAATCATTCCAAAATTTTTTTCTTTTCGTATTTGTCACATTTCTCCTCTTCTGTATTCCCGCAGTGCTTTCAACTTGAACACTACCTATTTTCTCAATCCCTTTATAAGGTTCACTACAGAAATTTGATGATCTTATTTCTCCTATTTTGTTACAAAACTACTGTCACATTCACTCACTTGTCCCTCTTTAACTCTGTTTCATATTGTAATACTCTTTTCCCCTTTTCTCTACATCTTTTGTCTTTAATCATAATTTCATCAACATTTCCAGTATACAGTATTCAGAAGAAATCTCATGCTACTTTGTCCTAATTTTTATACCATACATTAAGTTCAGCAGGGCTTATCTTAGTTACAGTATGTGGAGTAGATTGGTAAGCCTTCAAAAATTTATTCAATTCTTTCCTCCATCCTTTACCTTCGGCTCTTAATTGTTTTAATAGCCTTCATATTGGGTCTATTTGTCTCTCAACTTCTCCATTTGCCTGTGGAGAACATGGTGTCACCTTCCTATGAACTATGCCATTTACATTAGAAAAGCTTTTAAATTTACAAGAAATAAATTGCGTAACATTGTCAACCACAATGAGCTCCAACAAACCATGAGACGTAAACCAATTATTAAGACATTTAACTACATTAGTAGAACTAGTAGAATACAATATCCCTACTTCAAACCATCTGGAATAATAATCTACAGCAACTAACAAATTTTCACCACTTGGCAATGTACCACATATATCTACACAAATATGTTGCCATGGTATGTCTGGTAAAGGAGTTGGGTTCATGGGTTCTGGCCTATTATTACTAATCATTAACAAACATGCTTGAAAATTTTTTACATTCTTTTCTATCTCAGTGTCAATACCAGGCCAACACACCTTTTGTCTTAATTTACTCTTCCATTTTACAATACCATGGTGTCTCTCATGGGCCCAGTCAAGAATCTGTTTTCTCAAACATTTCGGTGTTACTATTCTTTGTCCCCTTAATAGTAAATAACCAATAATAGAAAATTCATGTTTTACATGCTTAAAATGAGGAATCTTATCTCAATTACTGGTTCTAATGGCTTTGCTAACTAAAAAATCATCAACACCATACCATTGTTCAATTTCCCTAGTAGTTAAGGCAATATGTGGTGCACTCTTTGCAATGAAGTAACACATTCCTTTGCTATGCTATCGTTAGGAGTACCTGGTAAAGGTAATCTAGACAGTGCATCAACTACTTTTAGTCTTTCCAGGTCTCTACTTTACTTTAAAATCAAAAGGTTGCAGTCTCAGGGCCAACCTTTCAATGCATGAAGGAGAATAAATTACTTCAAGGCGTTTATGATCACTTATTATTTTAAAAGGAATACCCAAGATTTATAACATCTGTTTATGGACTTTCTATGCCAGTCTATATATATATGCAAATTTTCTTAGTTCGTCAATCCATGGTCTTCTTTTCCTTCCCCCTGCTTATGCAATAGCGAGGGGCCCATTCTGTTATTCTTAATGTGCATCTGTTAACTTATTCTCATTATGTGTCCTGCCCATGTCCATTTTTTTTTTTATGTTAGTAGATCCTCTACTTTAGTTTTGCTCTTGTATCCATGTTGTTCTTTCCTGACTTTATCTTGCCATTAATCTCAACATTATTCTTTCCATAGCTCTTTGAGCTGTAACTAGCTTATGTTCAAAGGCTTTAGTAAGGCTCCAAGTTTCTGGTGCATAAGTTGATACTACTGATAGGACCATATGATTAAATACTTTTCTTTTTAGAGAAAGTGGCCTTTTACTTTTCTTAATCTCGTTTTGTTTACTAAAAGCTCTCCATCCCAGGTTTGTATAGTTAGGAAAAATACAAATTATTTAAAACATTTGTGATATATTTGTGTTAAGTAATCTTTCAAGGTTGTTAAATGTGCCTAAACTATTGATGAATTTTATTTGATATTTTGATATGGCATTTGTTAAATTTTTCAGAGGCAGTAGACGTCCTTAAGAATTAAGTCATTAATAATTTTGTGAAATTTGCATGGTACTGTAGTATGAGAAAAGGGATTTTGACGAAGGAAAAATCTATTTCTGGGGAGAGACCTGTGGCGCCCGGTGAAAAGAGTCCTTCTTATATACCTTTTCTGATAAAACCTTCCAATTATACCAGAGAAAGATAAAAGCATGGAATGCTGAGGTTACAACCCTCGCGCGAGCACCTTTAGGGTGTCGTGTATAAAGCAAAGGCGCGTGAAATCCACTATTCACAGGTTGTCTTCCATTAGTGAACCCTCGTTTATCGCGGTAGATAGGTTCCAGACGCGGGCGCGATAGGTGAAAATCCGCGAAGTATTGACACCATATTTACCTATTTATTTAACATGTATATTCGGACTTTTAAAACCTTCCCTTGTACGTAGTACTGTTAACAAACTACCCTTTAATGTACAGAACACTTAATGCATGTACTACAGTACCCTAAACTAAAACAGGCACAAATATTAAAGGCGATTTTATATCATGCGTTTCCTAAACACCTAAAAAGCACGATAAAAAATGGCAACCAATGTTTTGTTTACGTTTATCTCTGATCATAATGAAGAAACAAACTCATTTAGTGTACTGTACACATATATGTATAGGTTAGTTTTTGCATCGATTATATTGATGTACAGTATACAGTATGTTGATTTTGTTATTACCAATGTTTTACTTAATTTTCCTTAGGACTTCCAAATGAAATGTTTTTCTTTATGACGCCACCTGAAACGACGGCGTCATAAAGTACGCTCAGTAAACAACCACGCTCAGAACAAAGAAGGCATTTACTGTAACGCGCATGATGAAAGTGATAAATAATGATATTTACAGTAAAAGCATTTACAAAATATGTTATTACAAATATTATTTACCGTATCTATATAAAATCATACAGTACATACTGTACGTAGCAAAGCAGGAAAACAATTTACGAGAGAGAGAGAGAGAGAGAGAGAGAGAGAGAGAGAGAGAGAGAGAGAGAGAGAGAGAGAGAGAGAGAGAGAGAGATTGTTTTACGTACGTAAATGTAAATTTTAAACAAAAAAAATATGATAGGCTTTTAAAACCTTCCCTTTAACTTAATGCATACAGTACTAAACTATAAAACAGACACAAATATTACAGTAAAATGTTTAAGTAAAAAATAAAGATTGTTACTGTACTCACCACGAAAGAAGTTCAAGAAAAACTTGAATGATGATGGCGATGAATTTGCTGCACAGTAGAAATGATGATGATGAAGCTGATGATGTCTTCTACTGTGCAGCCAATAATAGTATTTTACGTCTCTTCAGACGGAGGTGTCTTTTCCTGGGACACCTCTTCAACTTCTTCCTGAGACACTTCTTCAATTTCTTCCGAGGGCATTGTGATCGGAAGTTGCTGCCGCTGCTTCTTTTTTCGCAAGAGCATCCTGTAGGGAGCCATTTGTTCATCGATCTTGGTGCAGAATTGTAGAGAACGAACCATATCCTCGTCCCACTCTTGCGACATTTCTTTCACCTCATTCGCAAGCTTGCAGAGCTTGGCAAGCCGTTCTATAGTTAAGACCGTTTCTTCGACATTTTCTTGGATCTCTTCCTGTGTTTCACTGTCTTCACTGCCCGATTTCGTCAGGTCTTCGAGGTCTGCGGCCGCGTAACTTCTACCGTCTTTTAACATAGTATCGAGAAGCGTCACCTTCTCAGCAATCATCATTTTTCGGTGCTGTTTAGGCTCACTACCAGCCTTAGTAGAAGCAGAAGGCTTGGGAGGCATTGTACAGTAGGGTTTAACAGAAAGTTCAACTTAAAACAGTCGCACACAGCACAGATTCAACTTCACAAACTTAAGAACGTCTACTCAGCAATACGCGGAAAGAGAAAGTGAACGATGCAGACCCGCGAGAACTGTGATGCTGGAAGTTGAAGATGCGGGCAAAACACCAATCACAGGCTAGATAACAAAACTTGAGTTTTGATTCGTCATCTATCAGCGCTTGAACCAATCACAACCCGTCTTATACAGTACTATGGTGCGTTGGTTACTCATAGAAGATGTCCCGCGCACACTGAACGTACGTAGATTAAGTACAATACCGTAATAATAATAAATAATGATAATAATACTGTACAGTAATAATAATAATAATAATGATTAATAAATAACAATAATAATTTTATTAACAACAACAACAATAATAATAATAATAACAATAATAATAAAAATTTACGTACGTACGCTATTTTACGCCTCTCTCTCTCTCTCTCTCTCTCTCTCTCTCTCTCTCTCTCTCTCTCTCTCTCTCTCTCTCGTACGCTTACAGTACTTATTCGAAATGTGATTTTTGCAACAAAGAATATTATTGGATGCAGTACTGTACTACGTACGTATACATACAAAAGATTCATGGAAAAGAAGCACATCCATTACAGTACACACCATTCTAATATGGTATGACTGCATCTGATTTGCGTTTCATGTTCGATTTAATTTTACTACGTACTGAATTATCGTATGATCACATTCTCTTTTCGTGTTTTATTTCTTTCTGTGCTGAATTATATATCATATGTAATGCAATGAACAATCAGTAAGAGCAGATATTACTAATTACAGTATTAATGGAATTACAGGTAACAAAATATCGTATTTGGTTATCTTCAGATTTCGCGATATTTTCGAATTTTCCGGAAAATCCGCGATATGTATATATATATGGGTTATGGGAAAACCCCGCGAAGTGGTGAATCCGCGATTGTCGAACCGCGAAGTAGCGAGGGTTCACTGTAGTTAATTCCTTCGTCAAAGGGATGGGCCGATACAAAGGCCCTTGCCAACCACCAGCGCCACACCACCCACGCCACGACGCGAGCGCCATCTGAACAACATCCTTCTGTATTGGCCATGATGGCTTGGAAAGGAAAGGGTGGGATTGTGTAAAATAAAGGGGAAGGGTTTCACCGGGCGCCACAGGTCTCTCCCCAGAAATAGATTTTTCCTTCGTCAAAATCCCTTTTCTGGGTCGATCTGTGGCGCCGGGTGAAAATGTACCAGAGAATGCCTTCCAAGCCCAACAATAACTAATTTAAAGAGGGGAGAGAAACAACACCATGTAAAGAAAATCATAAATAATTAAGGTAAACAAACATGATAACAGGGAAGCCTCCGAGTATCAGAGGAAACATGCTACAAAACTGACATGTCTAAGAATATCCCAACCCTGTAACAACGGTAATCAATAATAGTTACAAACATAACCTAATATGTAATAAACTTAGGGCTAACGAACCACCAAGGAAGCGGCGTCGTGGTGCGAGTGGCGGGTAGGAGGGAGAAGAAAAGAGATGGATGAAAGGAAGAACAAAAGATCACTGGGGAGAGATACGGCTCCCAGCTGCAACTGTTGGGTATTTAAGAGCCTGTAAGTTCATTAGATAGTGGCGTTTGAAGACCATAGGAGATTCCCAACCCGTGAACTTTATATGGTCATCAAAGTCCATCTTCTGGGGGAAATGATCCCGGATTGGCTTGTCAAACGAAGTATAGGATCTATAGCCTAATACCACGTATGGGAATGGTACCTCCTTGTTCCCTGATAAACAAGGGGCCAGACGATCGGGTAGCAGTCGTGGCTAAAAAGGCCCTGAGAGTGGTGACCGGACATAGAAAAGTATCTTGGAGAAGAGGAATAACTTTCCAAGGGGACCACCTATTTTGGGGGTTAACGGCCGAATCATATTGGAGAATTGTCGAGTCCCTTTTGACTGATTCGAGTAAGAAATCGTTTTCCGGTTCAATGTTCGAGTCTCTACGAGCTGCCAACTTCCTGTAGTCCACAAAGTTAGGGTTTTGGACATCCTTGAGTAATCTGACACAGTGAGTTTGGAATACTCGGGTCAGTTTGAGGAACGGAATCCGGATGGGACGGAGTTTCCACTCGAGGAGGAGAGGAAACCAACTGTTCTTGGGCAGTGAGGTGGTACTAAAACCACTGCGCCCCGGAAGGAGCGCAGTCGGTGTTAAAGTTTTTAGAAGATTCACTGGGAGAGATAGGGAAATCTTCCTCTAATGATTCCAATCCCGGGGTAATGCGTCCATGGCATGAGCCCGAGGGTCCAGGATTGGGGTCACATAACAAGGAAGTTTGTGATTGATCTGAGATGTGAATAGATCTACCTGGATGCCTGGAACGAACCTGAGTATCCACCGGAGTGAATTCTGACTCCAGGGAACTCGTCCTGGATAGTGAGCCCGTTCTCACATCCTGGCCTCCCGCTAGGTGAGGTGCTGACAGGAACCAGTTCTTTTCTGTTGCCCAGGCGAAGAAAGTGACCAGGATCTGATTCAGGTTGGGTGACTTGGATCCTCCCCTGTTTCCGTAGTGTACCTCGTCTGTGCTGTCTGACACTACTCTGATGTGGGTCGACCTCGGAGGAGTCTCTCTCTTCAGGGTCAAGAACACTGCCATGGCTTTGAGAACATTGATATGGGACTGTTTCATGGCTAGTGACCAAGAACCTGAAACATCTGATGTTCGGAGAAATCCCCCCATCCACTTAGAGACACGGCTGAATGGAATGTCACTTGTGGAGGTGGGAATTGTAGAGGAACCGCTTTGGAGAGGTTCTTCGGTTCGGACCATGGGCGTAGTCTCATTTTCCCGACAGAGGGGATCTTCGAGACCTTGTCTTCTTATAGGTACTGTAGCTCTCTTTCTCCAAAATCGATTGATGTCTTGAGTTTGGCTTTTATTAGGAGACCTGTTACTGAAGTGAATTGGGAAAGGCCGAGGATACTTTCTAGGCTCTTTGGACACCTGTTTGTGCTTGAGAAATTCTTGATCTTGGAACCTATTGATCTGTATCTCTTGGTTCCTGAGTTGTTCTAACACTGCCTCTCCCAGTTTCGTGAATATCCTGGGATCAATCTTGAGGCCGAAGGGCATGTCTTGAACACAAAGGCTTTCCTGCTTAGGTGGAAACCCAGATAAGAAGAGAAGTTTCGAGCTATAGGCGCAAGCTAATAGCGGTCGGTAAGATCGACAGAGGTGGTGACGGTCCCACGAGGAAGTAAGGTCCATACCTAAGAGATAGTCGTTTGATTGCTTTTTCTTGAGTAACCCTGTGGTGTACTCTTTCAGGACGGGAGTGTATTTCTGGGAGAAGGTCACTGGCGGAGGAGGAGGACCTTGAGGCCATTTTCATCTCAAACCGTTAGAGACTATGCTATGATCCCACAGACCGAGTCCAATGGTCACGAAAGTGGTAAAGTCTTCCCTCTACCAGGACCACCGCGTTGTGAGGGAGTGAATCTAGGTCCTTCCCTTCTCCGAGCCCCCTTTTTCCTAGGTCCGCCTTGATGTCGGGACTGTCTTCTACTCCTGTAGCTTCCTCTCTGGTGTCCATGAAAGGAGCCTGAGGGTTCGGATCTAGGGCTGCATGCAGGCAAAACATCCCAACGGAGTTGGACTGTGTACCTGGGGAATCAGTGAGGTAGACCACCTGATGATGGGGGGTCAGATACAAAATCGTCGAACCAGAGGAAGGCTGTGATGACGAGTGGGAAACCGACTATCAATTCCTGTCTGATAGAGGTCTCAGACAGAACGTACTTCCCACAACTGACCCGATCAGACCAACAAACGTGTAGGTCGAACTGGAAGGGCAGAGCCTGGAATTATCGTACCCCCCAGGCTGACAACATCCTGGTCCAGACAGATCGGGCCTGCCCTTTAGGAAATAATACCGTTACCTTCGGTACCTTGTCTAAGCTAACCAAGGCAATCTCTTTCAATCGAACGAATCCGTTGAATGGGAATTCTAGTACCTGGGAGTAAAATCTAGGTCCCCCAGAGGGAGGACGTCTATGCCCTCCAGATTTATGGTACCACCTATATCCGAGTTCCTGAATGGCACTGACTCACCACCCTACCTTAGAGCTCGTCATAGCCCCTTGGATTTCCTTAGAATGTGTTGCTTTTAGCCGTCACAGTCTATGCAGGGTAACATGAACATTAGGATCCTTTAATGGTCCTAGGTCGGTGACGTAGGTAATTGCAAAGCTGAAGGCTCAAAACTCATCCCCACATACCTGCCCGTCCATGGGGTCGTTGTCCAACCTTAGAGAGGACACCCCGAGGAGATAGGGACCTCTAGATGGAGCATTCCTTCCCAACTTCGATACCCAAGGGTGGAGAGCCTCTCTTTGCAGGCCAGAGAGAATCATCATCATCCTGATGGGAACCATGCAGGCGAACCTTCTGTAACACAAAGGGGACATAAGTCTGGATGTTCCTTGAACTTTGGTTAGCGATCCTATTCACAGGCTGGGATCAGCTGTATACTCTTAAAAAGCCATTTTAAAGACAAGTTATTTAATGTATTACCTTCTGGGGTATAGTGCGACACTTGTATTCATGAAATGTGACACTGTTGGCGCATTCGCCACTGGGTGGAAATTTATTTCTATATGAACACTATGTTGTATGGATATTTATCCATATCTAGACATAGTTAGAATTGACTATGCATAAATATAGGCATAATTAATGTATTTCTATTTGAACACTATGTTGTATGGATATTTAGCCATATTTAGACAGTTAGGATTGAATATGCATAAATATAGGCATAATTAATTTAATTCTATTTGAACACGATGTTGTATGGATATTTATCCATATTTATACATAGTTAGAATTAAATACATGCATAAATATAGGCATAATTAATTTAATTCTATTTGAACACGATGTTGTATGGATATTTATCCATATTTATACATAGTTAGAATTAAATACATGCATAAATATAGGCATAATTAATTTAATTCTATTTGAACACGATGTTGTATGGATATTTATCCATATTTATACATAGTTAGAATTAAATACATGCATAAATATAGGCAAAGTTACGTTCATAAATATTTTTTTTTTTTTTTTTTTTTTTTTTTTTTTTTTTTTTTTTTACACAGGTAAAACAAAAGATTGGCCACCCGTGGTCTGAGTGATCTCCGACTGTACCGGATCTCCGGTAACCATCCCCGGTACAAACAAAGGTCCGTCATAGTGACAACGTGAACCAGAGGAAATCTAATATTAACCTCAATGCTGATCGCCTGTACGATATCCGGTTAAGCCGGAGATTCGATGAAAAAGAAACCGTAATAATGAAACTATGAAATCCTCATCGGTATCACATTGTTAACTCCGGTTCTGGACGTCTGCTTGATCTCTGTTTGTATGGGAGATCCGGTAGCAAAGGCTAGTCCCCGTGAGATCGTGACCGTCACCGGTACGATAACATTAACCTCAATGAATGTTTGAGTTACCTCCAGCGTAGCCGGAGATTCGATGAAAAAAGGGGCCGGAAAGGTGTAATTGAGATCAAACATGACAAAGGTTCGTGTGCAAAAAGGTCTCAACCGGAGTCTGAGTGCCGGATTTCACCGTTGCACTCCAAATATCTGACTAGTTCTCACCCAATGAGTATCCATTATAGCGGCGTATAACTCAAGGCGGAGCTAAACATAACTCAAGGCGGAGCTAAACATAACTCAAGGCGGAGCTAAGGGTGTCGGTATAAATCGAACCCAATTAATGACTCATACACCAACGTTCCTACTAATAGTGTTAGCTATATTAACAGTAACCACATCAATAAAACGTGTATAACATTAAACGTACTATCATCAACTCTGATAATAAGAGGAGGCCTGAATAACTCGTGAACGTATAAAAACGGAGAACGGGAAAATCACCTCCCTTACTCGAGCTAATAAACGAGCACCTTATGTTCTCACTCTCAAGGTTACATAATAAAAGCTAACATCACACAATAATATAAGGAAAGTAAAATAAAACTGATTGTTTTTATTTTATTTTTATTTTTCCTTTTTCTTTTTAATTTTTAGTCATTGTAATAACCAAAAACGAAGAATAACGACAACTTAACCAATAAATAAGGATATAGTCTAAATCGAGCCTTCCTGGGGCGAGTACAAACTAACAGACTAAATCGCAAACGTTTAAATCGCTATTCGGCCAAAACCATTGTTGGCACTATAATATCCAAATGTTTGTATATTTGTAATTTACCTAATGTCTGTTAATGACATAAGGATAAATAACTTAAAGCAACCTGCCGACCTGCGAGGGTCGGGGAAGCAGTGACATGCCCTTAAAATAAATATAAACACCAGCCTTAGCTAAAGGCAAGGCAAATATAAGTGTTAAGTGTATGGGCGACCTCCGGTGAAGCCGGAGCGTAATGAGATGTCCTGAATAATGCCGTCTTAGCCAAAGGCAAGGCAAATATAAGTGTGAAGTGTATGGGCGACCTCCGGTGACGCCGGAGGATAATGAGATACTCTGAATAATTCAATTGTGGCTAATAATTCAATTGTGAAGATATAAAAGCCAAGCCGCAGCTAAGGGCTAAGGCTTAGATCATAGCAAAGCGTATTTACAAACTCCGGTGAGGCCGGAGGGAGAAGAAAGGTCCTGAATAATTATTGTGAATAAAAACACAATTGTAATAACAATGGCTATTGTGGATATGGCCGTGGCCTGAGACCGCAGTAAGGGCCACCGGACGGTCGTATCTAAACAATATGAAGCCCGTCCCATGTAGTAAACAATATATAAATATAACAATAGAACGAAAGTCATTGAGAATCCCTCAAGCCGGAGTAGAACTCAAGGCGGAGTGGAAAACGTTCATAAACTACTCCCGAGCCGTAACGGGGAGAGGACGAACACGGACCAAAATAACGCTAACAATTGAAAAGTCACGAAAAATAAATAACTCGTAAGTTATCATCCACCCCGAGGGGGAGAGGTGAGGGAGGGAGAACCCGTTGAACGCACAAAACGGAAAACGGGAAATCCGCTCAACCACCAGAGCAAAGAAAGAAAACGAGATAAAGGGGTAACTCGTAGGCTGGACTTACTAGCAAAAAGTACCATGAGCATAAATACACAAAAAAATAAAAATAATAACGGTTCTAAAGGCATAAGGCCAGGGACTTAACCAAGAACCTAAGTGACAGAGTACTAAACGGGCAGATAAAGATGAATTCCCAAACAAGTGAACCAACAATGGCCGCCATGAAAGGCCAGACGGGAATAATAAAACAGACTATACTGGATATAAAACAAAAGCCCGGTACAATAAAATACTGTCAAAACAAACTATGGTACTTAACATTGGAATGTGTGAAGATGGAGCTTCGGACATGACAAAATAAATCCATGACTGTTAAAAACGATCGAGAGCACCACAAATTACACACTATTCTATCAGTCCAAAAAGAAGGATGTTGTTCAGATGGCGCTCGCGTCGTGGCGTGGGTGGTGTGGCGCTGGTGGTTGGCAAGGGCCTTTGTATCGGCCCATCCCTTTGACGAAGGAATTAACTAAATGGAAGACAACCTGTGAATAGTGGATTTCACGCGCCTTTGCTTTATACACGACACCCTAAAGGTGCTCGCGCGAGGGTTGTAACCTCAGCATTCCATGCTTTTATCTTTCTCTGGTATAATTGGAAGGTTTTATCAGAAAAGGTATATAAGAAGGACTCTTTTCACCCGGCGCCACAGATCGACCCAGAAATAAATTTCTTAACATACTTTTATATATACTATATCAGTATTTAGATGACTTATGTTTCAACCAAACATACCATTGTTTCAGATAGTCATAAAATCACTGGATTGTTTAAATAACTAATCTATAGACTTACTGGATTATGTAAATGATTCCATAGCTTTTCACCACAAAAATTAAGTGTTCCTATTTTTTCAGGTAGAGTTGGATTGCCCATCAGTTGGAGTAAAACTCCATGCATAGGTCATCAACGGTGTCCTTAGGAAATTATTGGTTTAAGTGATGTCCTTAGGAAATTCTTGGTTTAAGTGATGACAAACTTATTGTGATACATAAAGGTGGGAATTGATAAAGAATAAGTAATTAATCCTTTTCCAGGTTGTAAGTGATGATTTGTGATTATTATGATTCAAACTTGTTTCTTCTTGTGTATCAATGCTGTATAAGGTATTGCAGCGAGTTTATATTAGGGAGATATTATGTAAAAACTTCTCTACAGATTATGATACAGTACTATACAGTATGGCAGATCAGAATCAGTTTACCATCAACTATAATAATAGTGCACTGTACCTTCAAAAGTGATGCAGAGGAACTTTTGTTTTTTAAAGTCTGTTATACTGTATATGCTGTGTAACCTTTTTCATGATGCTCTACCTAGAAATTCCTAAGCGTTGGTTTTGCCATTGTCATTAAGATTATGCTTGCTGCATCTGGCTTGACCAAAAACTTAAAAGTTTTAAAATTTTCTTTGTCTAATAATCAATTGCACAATCAACACCTATCAATAGATCTTGCTGTAGCAACTTGCTTCTATTATAATTTACCCTTTAATCCATTTACATAAGTATAATATACACACAAGTCCCAATGATTTAGAATATAGTTATATATCGGTTAATTAAATAATGTTCATGTTAAGTAATTCTAGAACTGTCTAGGATTCATTTATTTAATGAACTGGTGGATGCACATAGGATAATAACGTTTCTAATAATTCTCATTGCATGTCATTTGCAAGTATTCAAGCTGCCATGTTTTTTTAGGTCATCATCTTGTTTCTAACAATAGCAATCTGTTGGCTCAAGTTTTGAGTCAAGAGCAACCTGAGGAGAGATAGCAAAGCGATGTAAGAGGACTATTGTGATATCCTTCCTGCAAACCAACAGGGTAGTACCCTGTCTCACCATCAGGAAACATCACTTTTGATCTTGCTGCCAGTGTGAGCAGAAGTCCTGTTTACCTTTCGGGGTGAGCAGACGTTCTGTTTACCTCCTGGTTTTTGAATTTTGATTCGGCTAGGAAGCTTGCTTCTTTTTAATCTCCATTGAGAATTGTTCAACTCTATGTAGAGTATGCACAGCAGTTAAGACTTTCAGAAGAATTTGAAAAGGATTTGGAAATGGAGTTCATCAGATTGACTATCCTTTGCCTTTAGACAGACCTTCCTATAACACTTCATGCAGCAAAGTTAAGACAAGTTGCAAATTTGAATTTGATAACCATTCTTTTTGTTAACTATAGGTGAGTGAATTGCAACCCCACTGTGATGTATGTGACTAATATACGAATTGGTCTCTTTGTGGACACAATGTAGGTGTCTTCAAAATAATTCTAATATTTGCATTTCTTCATCCGACTGTAGACGTTTAAGGTCTTCATTGAGCTCTTCAAAGGCATCTGTCATTTCATTTGGACTTAGAAATGCCAAATCAGCCAGCATCATGCAATAAAAATGTCGGTTGTCATCAGATATATAGCTATTTGATAATCCAGTAATTTGTATTTTTCTCCATATTGACTGTGACATTATAAAAAAAAAAAAAAAAAACATCCATTTATGTTTGCATCAGGATACACTGTCATGAAAGCATTAATAGTAAACTTTTTAAAATCTAAGCTTATGTTTTGAGGTTCATAGTCTTGATGCTGGTCTTTCCAAATATGAAATGCTCGTTCATATGTCGACCAAGTTTTATCTGGCTACATAACATAAACACAGGGAAAAAGAAAGTAGTCTTTAACAACATGGATTGTGTATAATTGATAAAATATTCTAGGAAAAACTTTGAAAGTGCTATTATACAGTCATATTTTTGAACTGGCAAGTTGATCGAGCATAAGCTGACATGCAAATATGATTATAAGCTTTGAAGGACTTTTTACACCTCTCTGTAAGAAGGATTCTGCATTTCCATTTATGGTAACTATTTTAAGTACTTCTGGAATTAGCAATTTGCTAATTGCTATAGGTTCTGGAAAATGGCCTTCAACCTTTGTTTACGTTGAATTTGTTGATGTAGGAACAGCACTGCATTTTCTTGAAACTAGCTTTTTTAGTTAACAGCTCTTTTTGTACCAGCTCAAATGTACTATTAGCTATTTTGTCTCAATAGCAATTTTGGTTCTAGTTATTATGGAACTGACATTTTTGTCGTACTAGTTCAAATGTACTAGCTCTTTTGGGTCTAGCTATAATGTTGCATACCCAAGTATAACACAGCATATTCCATGTTAATTGTACAATTCACATTATCGAAGCACTTTGAATACAAGAAATTCTTCAGTTTTGTCTTGAAAGCCGTAATATCTTCATTCTTTCTGATGTGTAGTGGGAACTTGTTGTATAGTTTTGGGGCTGCATGTTTGAAAGGTCTAGAATTTACAGTAGACATACATCTTGGCTCCAATAAATTGAAACCATCTGTAATTTTTCGTGTGTCTACAGGAAGTTGGCTGCACAATGTGTAGCCATTCTCTTAGATATTTCGGATGTCTGATTCTTCTGATAACTTTATGGGTTATTGCACATATCTTAAACTATTCTAGCTTTAAAAGGCAGCCAGTGCAATTCAATTAGTATAGGGGTAATAATCTCTTGGGGTAGGGCACTTTTTATCAGTGTTGCTCCTCTGTTCATTATGTTTTGTAATTTCTCTAGTTGCACTTTGGGTAAATTGTAGTAATAACACAATTAATCACAAGTTTCTTTACACAAAATTCATCTAGATGCTTCTTTACAAAAGTAGTGTTTCTAAGGTGATATCCAGCTTTTCTTACTACATTATTTATTTGAGCACCGAGAGACAAATTACAATCATTTGATATCCTTAGGTCTTGAACTTTACTAGATATCTGGACTGAGTTGTTAATAATTTGTTCCGTAACCGAAATACAAACCACGCTATTTACATTGGGTTTACCTTTTAGCGTAGCTGAAATGACGAGCCAATAGTTTTTAACGAGGGTTAATTACCCCCGTGCTATTTAGCGGGGGTAGGGGAAGAGATAGCTTGCTACCCCTCCCCCCCACACACCGGTGATTTGCTTCACTTCACTTTTGGCTCCGGCGATGAACAGACGTGTCTGTCCATCGTCCTCGTTGACAGCCTTTAATCTTTTTTCTGCTTTTCCTTTCAGTCATGTGTGTGTGTTAGAAGTTGACCACCTTTATTATTACTATGCGTACGTGCCCTGGAATTGCCGGCCGCCCTTGTGGTACTTTTATGTCGGCCATGGACACGGATCCTCACACCCTTTGCCCGCAGTGTCGAGGCCGACGGTGTGATCGGGAAAATAAGTGTAGTGAGTGCAGGGAGTGGTCTGCCTCCCAGTGGGAGAGGTTTGGCCGCTGGCGTAAGAAGAAGTCCAAGAGAGACCGTTCTCCTTCCGGGGTTGCCTTGAAGGAGGAAGGTTCTCGGAACTCTTCTTTCGCCGCCCAAACCTCCTCCGAAGCTCCCCCTCGTTCGGCTCCTAAGGAGAGTCGGCCGAATGGGAGCGCAGGCCCTAGTTCTGTTTCCCGACCTTGGGTGGGGGGAGAGAGCGTCGCCTCCCATAGCGGGGCGGTTCCTCCTCCTCCTCCGGGGGAGGTTATTGATGAATCTTTGTCTAACGATGATCTTTTTCAGATTTGGGCTTCCCTGGGGCTTAAGGGCTTGCCCTCCAGGGTTGCCCTGATTGACCTTGTCCAGTTGGGGCTGCCGTTAAGCAGTCGCCGGTGATAGCAGAGGTAGATCCTCTGTCTATCGTTGACGTCGTGGTGGCAGAGGCCTGCGACGGGGCGGGGCAATCCTCTGCAGATGCAGTTGGGGATGTTGGTTCTGACGGCTCTCCTCCCCCTTCCGTACATCTTTCGAAGGGGGAAGGGAGTCCTACGGGCTCTTCTGCTGTCCAGCTTCCCTCTAAGGGGAGTGCTTTGACTGAGACTCCCCTTCGGAGGACTGATGGTCCTGACGATCTTCCTCGTGGCCGCCTTCGCTGTAAGGCTCACCGTCCGCTGCGTTGCAAGGGCCTCCTGTCTCCTTATAAGGGTGTTAACAGGCGCCTTTTTGGATCTTCTCCTTCTTCCCCCGAAGGGGACTCTCCTCGCCGTATACAGCCTGCAGCTCCAGCTTCATTAGACCTCTCTGAGGATCGGTCTCCTACGCCTTCCAGACCTTCAACTTCTGGGGCAGATGTTCAGCAACCTGACCTCATCACCCGACGGGCAACGGTCTCTTTGGGGCAAAGGGATTCTTCCCTTAACCGTGCAGTTTTAGCGCACAGGCGCTCTCCTGCTCGTCAGCGCTCTCCTGTTCGTCAGCGATCTCTTGTTCGCCAGCGCTCTCCTGATGATCGCCCTTCTTCTCGCCAGCGCTCTCCTGTTCGTCAGCGATCTCCTGTTCGCCAGCGCTCTCCTGATGATCGCCCTTCTTCTCGCCAGCGCTCTCCTGTTCGTCAGCGATCTCCTGTTCGCCAGCGCTCTCCTGATGATCGCCCTTCTTCTCGCCAGCGCTCTCCTGAGGACATCCTTCAACCTGTTGTTCCTGAAGAGCGCCCAGCGCGCCAGCATTCCCCTGCTCGCCCTTCTGCAGTGTTAGCGCACAGGCGCTCTCCTGCTCGTCAGCGCTCTCCTGTTCGTCAGCGCTCTCCTGTTCGTCAGCGCTCTCCTGTTCGTCAGCGCTCTCCTGTTCGTCAGCGCTCTTCTGAGTACCATCGCCCTTCTGCTCGCCAGCGCTCCCCTGTGGTCTCCGAATATCCTGCAGTTCCTGTTGTGCGCCCTGCGCGCCATCAGTCTCCTGAGCGCTCTCGCGATCCTCAGCTTGTTCCTGCACAACATCGCTCGCGTTCTCCAGCGCGTTTCTAAAACACATGTTCGCCCACGCGCCTACGCGCTTCCTGTTCCTGTTCGTGAACGCGCCGTGCCGACTGTTCCTTCACAGGATTCCACGCGTCGCCCTCTTGCTCGCCAGCGATCACCAGCTCGCCAGCGATCACAGACGATTCAACAATCGCCTGTTCGTCAGCGTTCTCCTACGCGTCAGAGATCACCTGAACATCGGCGATATCCGGACCGTCCGCGTGACCTATCGCCTGCGAGCATGCGTTCTCCAACGCGCCGTCGCCCAGAGGATCTGGAAGGACATGGTTCGCCCTCTGTTAGCTCGCCCTCGCGCGATCGTTCGCCTGCGCGACCTACGCGCTATCGCTCGCCAACGGGTCACCATGCGCCACCGCGCCATCGCTCGCCTGCGCGCCAGCGTTCGCCAGCGCACCACCGATCGCCTGCTCGCAATCACTCTCCCACGCGCTACAGGTCTCCTGACCAGCGTCACCAGCGATCTTTGGAGCGTTCTCGCTCGCCTGCGCGGCAACGCGTTCCCTCGCCAACGTATTCGTTCACCGGCTCGCCCATGCGCTCGTTCGCCTGTACGCCCTCGCGCCCACTCGCCTGCGCGCCCGCGCGACCGCTCGCCTGCGCGCCCGCGCGACCGCTCGCCCGCGCGACCGCTCGCCTGCGCGCCCGCGCGACCGCCATTCGCGCCGAATTTCACAGCCAGTGACAGCAGCAGGAACGCGTGTTACCAGACCGCGCTCGGGATCGCCTCCACCAAAACGCAGGACTGTTGTGCAGGACAGGGAAGACACTTCAGAGAGGTCAGTGCGTCTTTCTTCCCCCTTTCCTTTTCAGGCAGGTCCAGTGGTGTCCACTCCGAAGGATCGCCCGATCCCTTTCCCTCCAGCGAAGATTTCGGACTCTGTGTCCGTGGAGCAACAGACTTGGTTTGGTCCTCTGATGCGGGCGTTAGTGAGGGTTATGAAGCCAGCACTCGCCGATCAGGGGAACAAACCAACGGCTGCCTCACCTCCGCTGAAGAGAAAGAGAGGAGTGGATTTCGTGGTGACTTCCCCCAGGGAGAAGTTGGTTCCTAAGAGGTCTGTCGGGAAGGCCCCATCCCCTTCGCAGGCGTTTTCTCCTTCTCCCGTGGACGAGGCTTTTCCGTCCTCGGGCGAGTCCAGTGAGGCGATAGTCTTCCCCTTGGCACCAAAAGGGGAGCCTTCTCTTCATGGAGGAGAATCGTCTCGCGCGGAAGGGGCTCTCCGAACCTCTTTGTTGGGATCCTGTATCCCTCCCAGGAAGGAACCCAAGGACTCCAAGACCATCCCGAAATCGTCTTCAAGGATTCGCCAGGAACCCGCTGCTCCCCGGGGGAACGTCCACGCTTCGCCCCAGGAAGAGATTCCGGAGACGGGAGACTAAGCTGCCAGCCCGCAAGGAGGAGACCAGCAGGAATCCGAACATGCCTTCTGGCAGGTCCTGAGCCTGATGAGGCAACTCAACGGGTTCATGGACCCCGTGATCGCCCCCCGAGAAGGCAAGGACATGGTCCTGGACCAAGTGTTCGATGTTCAGAAGGCCCCTAAGACCAGTGCGGCTCTGCCCTGGTCTCGGGGATTGAAGAGTGCCAGAGCCAGGGCCAATGCTCAGCTCGCGATTCTTGCCTCCTCCAGTCGTTCCTCTGCCGGGAACAAACTCATCCCACCTCCTCGTCTCTAGCAAAGGAGGTATTTTGAGATCTTGGGTGAGTCTAGTCTCGCTCTTCCTCTCCATCACTCCGTGGAAGAGCTGGCTAAGGGAGTTCCCCTCGAGAAGCTCTCTGCCCGGCAGGTGTCGTTCTCGGCGTCGGAGATCCTTAGCCATGAGAATGTCGCGAAGTGTGCCATGCAGGCCACTTCGTGGCTGGATATATGGCTAGGAACTCTGGGCGTCCTATTGCGCTCCGAGGACTTGTCTAAGGAGACCAATAGGAAGGCCCTGGAGACCTCCTTACTCTCGGGCACCCGCTCCATCGAGTTCCTGGCGCACCAGGTCACCACCCTGTGGGCCAACTCGGTGTTGAAGCGGCGCGATGCGGTGACCGAGAGGTTCCACCCGAAGGTCCCCGCCGTGGATGTCTGTAGGCTCAGACATGCTTCCCTCCTTGGGAAGAATCTGTTGGAGCCACAGGATATGGAGCGAACGGCTGAGAAGTGGAGGAAATCTAGCACGGACTCCCTCCTCCATAGGGCCCTTCCAGCTCGGCCCTATAAGCCTCCAGCTCCGCAGCAACAGCAGCCTCGTAAGGCACCGAAGCAGGCACCGGCAGCTAAGAAAGTGGTGTTTAAGCCCCCGCCCTTTCCAGCCAAGGTCAAGAGGGGCGGTAAGTCTTCCAGGGGAGGCAAGACTCCTAGAGGGAGCGGCTGCGGCCGCAAACCCTAGGAGTGGCAGTCCCCCTGCGTGTCCACCTGTGGGGGGATGCCTTCAACGTTGCGTGCACAGGTGGCAGCAACACGGGGCCGATGCTTGGACGGTTTCGGTGATCGGCCAAGGCTATCACGTCCCGTTCATAACCTCTCAACCTCCCCTGACAACGAATCCGGTGTCGTTGAGCTCCTATGCCACGGGATCGGCAAAGGGGCTGGCCCTTCGGGTGGAAGTCGAGACCATGCTCAAGAAGGGTGCTCTCCAGGAGGTCGTCGATGGCTCCCCAGGCTTCTTCAGTCGACTCTTTCTTGTAAAGAAGGCGTCTGGAGGCTGGAGATCTGTCATCGACCTCTCGGCTCTGAAAGGGTTTGTCAAGCAAACTCGGTTCAGCATGGAGACAGCGGACACGGTCAGACTTGCGGTGAGACCTCTAGACTTCATGTGCACACTGGATCTAAAGGACGCGTACTTCCAGATCCCAATCCATCCGTCTTCCAGGAAGTACTTGAGATTCTGCCTAGACGACAAGATCTACCAGTTCAAGGTGCTGTGTTTTGGTCTCTCCACAGCTCCTCAGGTGTTCGCCAGAGTGTTCACCCTGATTTCATCTTGGGCGCACAGGAACGGCATTCGTCTCCTTCGCTATCTGGACGACTGGCTGATCCTAGCAGACTCGGAGTCGACCTTTCTTCGGCACCGAGACAGGCTTCTAGGTCTTTGCCAGGATCTGGGGATCGTGGTAAATCTCGAGAAGTCCTCTCTGCAGCCGTCCCAACGACTGGTTTATCTAGGCATGCTGATAGACACCAATCTCCACAAAGCCTTTCCATCAGACGACAGGATAGCAAGGCTGAGGAGGGTGGCGGAACTCTTCCTCAGGCGAGAAGAGCTTCCCGCCCAATCGTGGTTGCGTCTCTTAGGTCACCTGTCCTCCCTGGCTCGTCTGGTTCCCAACGGCCGCCTCAGGATGAGATCCCTACAGTGGCGGCTCAAGTCCCGGTGGAATCAAGGATCCGATTCCCCGGACGTTCTGGTCCCGATAGGATCTATGGAACGGACGGACCTGCGGTGGTGGCTGGTCGACGAGAACCTGCGAAAGGGTGTGAGTCTTCTCGTCCTCCCCCCGGAATTGACACTGTTTTCGGACGCGTCAAAAGAAGGGTGGGGGGCGCACGTTCTGAACCAGAGGACCTCAGGCCTTTGGTCAGAATCAGAAAAGTGCCTGCACATCAACCTGCTAGAGTTGAAGGCCGTCTTTCTGGCTCATCAACAGTTCCAACGGACCCTGGCGGGTCATTCCGTGGTAGTGATGAGCGACAACACCACAGTAGTGGCTTATATCAACAAGCAGGGAGGCACTTTTTCGCAGCAGCTATCCCATCTTGCAGTAGAGATTCTGAGGTGGACCGAAGTCCACTCGATAACACTATCAGCTCGCTTCATTCCTGGCAAGAGGAATGTGCTCGCCGACAGTCTGAGCAGGGCCTCGCAGATAGTGAGTACCGAGTGGTCTTTGGATCCTCAGATAGCCAACAAAGTCCTGACTTTGTGGGGTTCCCCGACCGTGGACCTGTTCACGACAGCGTTGAATTTCAAGCGGCCTCTATACTGATCCCCAGTCCCGGACCCCAAGGCTCTCTGGCAAGATGCTTTCCAGCAACGGTGGGACAACATCGACGTGTACGCCTTCCCACCGTTCTGTCTGAGGAGAAGGGTGCTCAACAGGACCAGACTATCGGTCAACTGTTCGATGACTCTGGTAGCTCCGCTATGGCATCACGCGGAATGGTTCCCGGACCTTCTGCAACTCCTGACGGAGCTTCCGAGGGAACTTCCTCCACGACACGAGCTTCTCAGACAACCCCACTCCAAGGTCCCTCACAAGGCCGTGGCCTCGCTTCGGCTTCACGCCTGGAGACTGTCCAGCGTCTCCTCACGGAGAGAGGCTTTTCGCAACAGGTTGCGGAGAGAATGTCTCGACACCTGTGAAAGTCCTCTGAGGGAGTCTACCAGGCGAAGTGGAGAGTCTTTTGTGGTTGGTGTCGTGGGAGGGGTATCTCCACTCGATGCCACTATTCCAGCAATAGCGGACTTCCTCGTATATCTGCGGGAGGAAATGCGCCTTTCTGTCTCGGCATTGAAAGGCTATCGCTCAGCCTTAAGCTTGGCTTTCAGGCTGAAAGGCGTGGACATTTCTTCCTTGCTAGAACTCTCTCTACTCATACGTAGCTATGAGCTTACCTGCCCCCAGTCGGAAGTGAGGCCTCCTCCTTGGAACGTGGTTCGGGTCCTCAGGGCTCTTAAGAGACCTCCCTTCGAACCATTACGCCAGGCCTCCGATCGCCATCTGTCTTGGAAGACGGCTTTCCTGCTCGCTTTGGCTTCGGCCAAGCGGGTTAGCGAACTTCATGGTCTCTCGTACGACATCGCCCATTCAAGGGGATGGGGGGAGGTAACGTTCAGGTTCGTCCCTGAGTTTGTGACCAAGACTCAGAATCCTGGAGTGCCGGATCCTCGCTTCGACTCTTTTAGGATCGCGAGTCTCTGCTCTGTAACAAGTGACCCAGACCAGCTGCTACTATGTCCAGTGAGGTGTCTGAGGTACTACTTGAAGAGAACGGCTGCAGTCTGTCCTCAAGTGCGAGCATTGTTTGTGAGCACAGGCAGAACGAAGAGGAGGGTCACCAGGAACACCATCTCAGCTTGGATTCGAAGGGTTATCCACCACGCCTTGAATCCAGACCCTCCTCCCTCACGTCGCCCTAGGGCACACGATGTCAAGGGTGTTGCTACATCCCTGGCCTTCAAGAGAAACTTCTCTGTGACGCAGGTGCTTCAAGCTGGGGTCTGGAAGCGTCAGACGACCTTCACAGCCCACTACCTGCAGGACGTGACCCATAGGAGCCTAGATACGTTTTCTATCGGCCCTGTGGTGGCTGCACAACAGCTGGTCTAACCTCAGGCTCCTTTATGGACAAGTAGCAGTAGGATGAGGGCGTTGTTACCCGGTTTTAGTCTGCGTGAATGAAAGAGTATGTCTAACCCTTACTTCTTTCTTCATTCTCCCCTCTCTTGGGGTAGCTGCATCCTGGTCCTTGCATAGCTGACCTCGACCTCTGCAGTTAACCCATGCTTCCTTGTGCTCCTAGTATTAAGCTTAATACTGTTGCGTCCCCCATACCCTGACGAGGTGGTATTGGGAACGTCCTATCCTAGATTCCTATCTAAAGGTCTCAAGGTCAACTTCATAGGACGAGTCACACTTTCCTCCACACGCAACTTATGTAGGCCACTCGTTCCTAGCGCAGCAAGGAACTGGTGAGGTGCAGGGGCTCCTTCTCTCAAGTGCTACTCACTGAGGAATGGAGTCCCCGGGCAAAGCCGAAGTCAGTAAGGCTGGGGACTTTCCACCCTTCCTAAGGGGTAAGTCACCCAATGTAAATAGCGTGGTTTGTATTTCGGTTACGGAACAAATGACAAATTCGGAGATAATTTGTATTTTTTTTTCCTAACCTCCTCTCCTGTATCTACATCCTGTGAGACATCGACAAAGAGATGGAGCTGGGGGGGAGAGTGACTGCTCCCCGCACTCTAGTTTTGAGGTGTTTGAATGTGCGTGGATGTAGTACGATAGAGAGTAAAAGATGTGAAATTGGAAGTATGTTTAGGAATAGAAGGATGGATGTATTGGCCTTGTGTGAGACGAAGATAAAAGGAAAGGGTGAAGTGATGTTTGGTGATATGTCTGGTAGTGAGTCTGGGATTGAAAGGGGAAGAGCGAGAGAGGGTGTGGCTTTATTGCTGAGTGAATGGATAACAGGTAAAGTAGTGGAATGGAATGAGATATCATCTAGGTTAATGTGGGTAAGGGTTAGGTTGGGTAGGGAATGTTGCGCGTTTGTCAGTGCGTATGGGCCAGGTAGTGAGAAAAGTGAAGAAGAGCGGAATGAGTTCTGGAATGAATTAACTAGGTGTGTAGAAGGACTGGGTAGAAGGAATTGTGTAGTTGTCATGGGTGACTTAAATGCTAGAGTGGGCGCTGGAGAGGTAGAAGGTGTCATTGGGAACTGTGGCGTACCAGGTGAAAATGAGAGTGGTGAGAGACTGGTAGATATGTGTGTTGTGCAAGAGATGGTGATAAGTAATAGCTTTTTCAAAAAGAAAGATAAAAATAAGTATACATGGGTAAGAGTGGCAAATGGAAGAGTAATAGAAAGGGCATTAATGGATTATGTGTTGATAACTAAAAGAATGTTTGGAAGATTGAAAGACGTGCACATGTTTAGGGGTATGGCTAACGGTATGTCTGATCATTTTTTGGTGGAAGGAAAATTAGTTGTAGCAAAAGAATGGGGGAATAGAGTAGGTGGATGTAAAAGGGAGGTAGTGAGGGTTGAAGAGCTAATAAAACCGGGGGTAAAAAGTAAATATAAGGAAAGGTTGAAAATGATATTTTTCAATATTAATCTTACCCGATGATCATGTAGCTGTCAACTCCGTTGCCCGACAGAAATCTAAGGTCGGGATACGCCAGCGATCGCTATACAGGTGGGGGTGTACACAACAGCGCCATCTGTGAGCAGGTACTCAAGTACTTCTTGTCAACAAGAACTCAATTTTTCCTCTGTCGTGCCACCGGCAAGACCTACTTGGATACGCTGTTGATTCTGGAGTTGTTTTTCACGATTTTGGTGATGTATTCGCTCTAGATTTTAGCCTTCGCTATTCAGGAATCTTTATCATTAGCTTAGCAAGCTTTTTGATTTAATTTGGATTAATTGTTAACGAACTTTGCTAGATTTTGGAATTCCCCCTTGACTATTTCTACAATTCAAGATGTCTGACCAGTCTCAAGTCCCTAAGTACAGGCAGTGTAGTGTTAGGGCTTGTACTAGGCGTCTTCCGAAGGCCTCCATAGATCCTCACACCGTTTGTTCCAATTGTAGGGGTAAATCCTGTCAATTGGAAGATCGATGTGAGGAATGCGCTGGGCTTTCGGAATTCGATTTTAACGAATTCCTTAAAAATGCACGTAGGCTAGAGAAGGATAGGATCAGGAGGAGTTCTTCTCGCTCTTTTGATTTTTCCTCTCCCCATGCCCCTCAACCTATTCCTTCCCCTGTAGTGGTGACTCCCGACCCTGCTACTAGTGCTCAGCCCTCCATGGCGGATATGATGCGTGCCATTCAGGCTCTTGGTGACAGAGTGGAGTCATTGGCTAATGACCGTAATCAGCTTTTGGCAGATGTCAAAGAGCTGAAAGCGCAAAGTGCAGTGGGAAGTGTTGTGAGTGCAAGTGAAGTGAAAAGTGTCAGTGTCAGTGTTGCGCATGAGGGTACATCTGTTCGTGCCAGTCGTCCTCCCAGTCCGGGACCTCTTGCAAGCTCCCAAGCCCAGGGGAGAAGCAATGTCGAAGGACCAAAGGGTTCGGCAGGCCTTGATCAGCGTACGGATGTACCCTCAGTGGTTGCGGACGTATCTGTCAGAGATCGTCCCATCCACAAACAGACGAATGAGCCCTATCATTCCTCGTCTGTGGAAGAAGTTTCGAGGAAGAAACGTTGGACCAAGGTCTCACGACCTCTCAAGCGTAAGGTCCCTTCCGAGCGAGTCCAACGGCCCAGGTGTAGCCACTGGGTCAGTTCGGACTCGCCGCAGTCTTCCGAAGACTGCACACCTCCCAAGAGAGGTAGAGTGGTTCCGCAGCAGGCAACTACTCCATCTGTTGCCGCACCAACCACGGTAGATCCTAAGTGGTCCATGCTGCAGACTATGCAGTCTCAGCTTGCTTCCTTTATGCAGGAGTATCGTGCTGAGAAGGTTGACACGGCACCAGTTAACCTACAACCTGCCACGGTTGTGCGCTCAGCAGATACTGCGGCTGCCTGCTCCCACACTCCACCTGTGAGAGCTCCACCACCGATGCGCAGTCCACCCTGCCAGACGCATGTTCATGCTGCACCCTCCGTTGACATGCGTGAGCTACCGCATCAGCAGTGGGAAGGTGCTGTAGAGCTGCCGTGTTTTGACACAATGCGGCATGCTCCGCAACCCACGGCAGTCCCTCCCACGCACCAGCACTCTGCTTTTGTTGTTGCCAGCTCGCAGACTGACCAGCAGTGGCATGATGTTGGATCCGCAGCAGCTACGCATGCACCCGTGCTGCCGGATTCAGCCGTTCAGCTTTCTGCTCCACCTTTGCCACTTCCTACTCAGCTTTCGGATGATGGAGTATCGGATGACGAAGCTGCACATTTGGACGAACCGCACTCCGACTTAGAAGGACCCAAGTCTACGCCTCCCTCCTTAGACTTTCGGAAAGTCCTTGCCTTGTTCAGGGACTTGTATCCGGAACAGTTTGTGTCTGCAACCCCTCGCTCTCCTCCCTCCGAGTTTGCTCTGGGCATGCAGTCAGCAGCTCCTGCCTTCACCAAACTTGTCCTCGCACGCTCATCCAAGAGAGCTTTGAGGGTTATGGGAGAGTGGTTGCAGTCCAAGAAGCAACTGGGAAAGACTGCTTTCATCTTTCCGCCTACCAAGCTAGCTTCCAAATCTAGCGTCTGGTATGCCACGGGAGAGGAACCCGGCTTGGGAGTTCCTGCCTCTGCCCAGGGCGACTTCTCAAGTCTGGTTGACTCTCCCCGCAGGCTGGCTATGAGACGATCTAAGATTTGCTGGTCCTTTTCTGACATGGATCATCTGTTGAAGGGAGTCTTTCGTGCTTTTGAGATCTTCAACTTCCTCGATTGGTGTTTGGGAGCGTTAAGCAGAAAGACTTCCCCTTCGGATAAGGACTCTGCCATGCTTATCATGTCTAGCATGGACAAAGCCATTCGGGATGGGTCTGGTGAGCTTGCGGCTTTGTACGTGTCGGGAGTGCTTAAGAAGAGAGAACATCTTTGCTCCTTCTTGTCGTCTGGGATCACTCCTTGCCAGAAGTCGGAGTTGTTGTTTGCTCCTCTCTCCAAGTGTCTCTTTCCGGAGGAGCTGATCAAGGGGATGGCTGCCTCGTTGATCCAGAAGGATACCCATGACCTGATGGCTTCTTCCGCACGTAAGGCTAAAGCTTTACCTTCCGTGCTTAGACCTTTCCGTTCTGCAGCAGTGGACACACCAGCAACTAGGTTCATCCCGCCCTTTCGTGGCAGAACCTCCAGCAGAGGAGGTACCCGTGCCGACAGTCACCGTGGCAAATCGAAGAAGGGTTCCAAGTCCGCAAAAGGCAGAATCTGACTGCCTTCCTCTCCAGACAGCAGTGGGAGCCAGGCTCAAGAACTTCTGGCAAGCTTGGGAGAGCAGAGGTGCAGACGCTCAGTCTGTGAAGTTGCTAAGGGAGGGGTACAGAATTCCGTTCTGCCGCAGTCCCCCTCTAGCAACGTCTCCCATCAACCTCTCTCCCAACTACAAGGAGAAGGACAAGAGGCTAGCGTTGCAACAAGAGGTGTCGCTCTTGCTACAAAAGGGAGCGGTTGTCATAGTCCGGGACCATCAATCCCCGGGCTTCTACAACCGTCTCTTCCTGGTAGCGAAGAAGACAGGAGGTTGGAGACCGGTGCTGGACGTCAGTGCTCTCAATGCTTTTGTCACCAAGCAGACGTTCACGATGGATACGACGAAGTCGGTCCTAGCAGCGGTCAGGAAGGAAGACTGGATGGTCTCGTTAGACCTGAAAGACGCGTACTTTCATGTCCCCATCCATCCAGACTCCCAACCTTTCCTAAGGTTCGTCTTTGGAAAGGTCGTGTACCAGTTCCAAGCCCTGTGCTTTGGCCTAAGCACGGCACCTCTTGTGTTTACCAAACTGATGAGGAATATTGCCAAATTCCTTCACTTGGCAGACATCAGAGCCTCCCTCTATTTGGACGACTGGCTTTTAAGAGCTCCGTCAAGTCGTCGCTGTCTGGAGAATCTCAGATGGACTATGGATCTGACCAAGGAATTGGGCCTCCTGGTCAATATAGAGAAGTCCCAACTCGTCCCATCCTAAACCATTGTCTATCTAGGTATGGAGATTCAGAGTCGAGCTTTTCGGGCTTTTCCGTCGGCCCCAAGGATCAGTCAAGCCCTAGAATGCATCCAGAGCATGCTGAGAAGGAACCGATGTTCAGTCAGGCAGTGGATGAGTCTAACAGGGACACTTTCATCGCTGGCCCAGTTCATCGAGTTAGGGAGACTCCACCTCCGCCCCCTTCAGTATCATCTGGCTGCTCACTGGAGAAAGGACATGACGCTAGAGGCGGTCTCAGTGCCTATTTCCGAAGAGATGAGGTCTACACTGACGTGGTGGAAGAACAGCATTCTTCTCAAGGAAGGTCTACCATTGGCTGTTCAGACCCCCGACCACCGTCTCTTCTCGGACGCATCGGACACGGGCTGGGGTGCGACACTGGACGGACAGGAATGCTCGGGCACGTGGAATCAGGAGCAAAGGACACTTCACATCAACTGCAAGGAGCTTTTGGCAGTTCATCTGGCCTTGATAAACTTCAAGTCCCTCCAGCTAAGCAAGGTGGTGGAGGTGAACTCCGACAACACCACAGCCTTGGCGTACATCTCCAAGCAAGGAGGGACTCATTCGAGGAAGTTGTTCGAGATCGCAAGGGACCTCCTCATTTGGTCAAAAGATCGAAAGATTTCGCTGGTAACGAGGTTCATTCAGGGCGACATGAATGTCATGGCAGATCGCCTCAGCCGGAAGGGTCAGGTCATCCCCACAGAGTGGACCCTTCACAAGAATGTTTGCAGCAGACTATGGGCCCTGTGGGGTCAGCCCACCATAGATCTTTTCGCTACCTCGATGACCAAGAGGCTCCCGATGTATTGTTCTCCGATTCCAGACCCAGCAGCAGTTCACGTGGATGCCTTTCTGCTGGATTGGTCCCATCTAGACCTGTATGCGTTCCCTCCGTTCAAGATTGTCAACAGGGTACTTCAGAAGTTCGCCGCTCACGAAGGGACACGGTTGACGTTGGTTGCTCCCCTCTGGCCCGCGAGAGAATGGTTCACCGAGGTACTGCAATGGCTAGTGGACATTCCCAGGACTCTTCCTCTAAGAGTGGACCTTCTGCGTCAGCCACACGTAAAGAAGGTACACCCAATCCTCCACGCTCTTCGTCTGACTGCCTTCAGACTATCGAAAGACTCTCAAGAGCTAGAGGCTTTTCGAAGGAGGCAGCCAGAGCAAGGAGGACATCCACTCTCAGAGTCTATCAGTCAAAATGGGAAGTCTTCCGAAGCTGGTGCAAGGCGAATGCAGTTTCCTCAACCAGTACCTCTGTAACGCAGATAGCTGACTTCCTGTTACATCTAAGGAATGTAAGATCCCTATCAGCTCCTACGATCAAGGGTTACAGAAGCATGTTGGCAGCGGTCTTCCGCCACAGAGGCTTGGATCTTTCCACCAACAAAGATCTACAGGACCTCCTTAGGTCTTTTGAGACCTCAAAGGAACGTCGGTTGTCCACACCACGCTGGAACCTAGACATGGTTTTAAGGTTCCTGATGTCAGCAAGATTCGAACCGCTTCAATCAGCCTCTTTTAAGGATCTCACATTAAAGACACTTTTCCTCGTTTGCTTAGCAACAGCTAAAAGAGTCAGTGAGATCCACGCCTTCAGCAGGAACATAGGTTTTACATCTGAAACGGCTACGTGTTCCTTGCAGCTCGGTTTTTTGGCTAAAAACGAGCTTCCTTCTCGTCCTTGGCCCAAGTCGTTCGAGATCCCAAGCCTGTCCAACTTGGTGGGGAACGAACTAGAGAGAGTACTTTGCCCAGTAAGAGCTCTTAAGTACTATTTAAGGCGTACAAAGCCATTACGAGGACAATCAGAAGCTTTATGGTGTTCTATCAAGAAACCTGCTTTACCGATGTCTAAGAACGCAGTTTCTTACTACATCAGGCTTTTGATTAGAGAGGCCCATTCTCATCTGAAGGAAGAAGACCTTGCTTTGCTGAAGGTAAGGACACATGAAGTTAGGGCTGTCGCTACTTCAGTGGCCTTCAAACAGAACCGTTCTCTGCAGAGTGTTATGGATGCAACATATTGGAGAAGCAAGTCAGTGTTCGCATCATTTTACCTCAAAGATGTCCAGTCTCTTTACGAGAACTGCTACACCCTGGGACCATTCGTAGCAGCGAGTGCAGTAGTAGGTGAGGGCTCAGCCACTACATTCCCATAATCCCATAACCTTTTTTAATCTTTCTCTTGAAATGCTTTTTATTTTTGTTTTTGGGTTGTACGGAAGGCTAAGAAGCCTTCCGCATCCTGGTTGATTTGGCGGGTGGTCAAATTCTTTCTTGAGAAGCGCCTAGATTAGAGGTTGTGATGAGGTCCTTTAGTATGGGTTGCAGCCCTTCATACTTCAGCACCTAGGAGTCGCTCAGCATCCTAAGAGGATCGCTAGGCTCAGTAAGGAAGACGTACTTAAAAAAAGGCAGAGTAATGGTTCAAGTCGACTTCCTTACCAGGTACTTATTTATTTTATGTTTGTTATTTTGAATAACTGCTAAAATGAAATACGGGATACTTAGCTTCTAATGTTAACATGTATGCTGGTCTCCACCCACCACCCTGGGTGTGAATCAGCTACATGATCATCGGGTAAGATTAATATTGAAAAATGTTATTTTCCTTAGTAAAATAAATTTTTGAATATACTTACCCGATGATCATGAATTTAAGGACCCTCCCTTCCTCCCCATAGAGAACCAGTGGACCGAGGAGAAAATTGAGTTCTTGTTGACAAGAAGTACTTGAGTACCTGCTCACAGATGGCGCTGTTGTGTACACCCCCACCTGTATAGCGATCGCTGGCGTATCCCGACCTTAGATTTCTGTCGGGCAACGGAGTTGACAGCTACATGATCATCGGGTAAGTATATTCAAAAATTTATTTTACTAAGGAAAATAACATATGACGAAGTGAAAGTAAGAGAAACTGGCAATTTAGAGGAGGAGTGGAAGTTAGTAAAAGAAAATTTTGATGGGATTGCAAGTGATGTGTGTGGAAAGAAGGTTGTTGGAGGCAGCATGAGGAAGGGCAGTGAATGGTGGAATGAAGGAGTGAAGGTAAAAGTGGAAGAGAAAAAGAGGGCTTTTAAAGAATGGCTGGAGAGTAATAGTATAGAGAAGTATGAAAAATATAAAGAGAAAAATGTGGAAGTAAAGCGCAAGGTACGTGAGGCAAAGAGGGCAGCTGACCTGAGGTGGGGTCATGGATTGGGTCATTCATATGAAGAGAATAAGTAGTAGTTTTGGAAAGAAGTGAAGAGAGTAAGGAAGGCTGGCTCAAGAATTGAAGAGACAGTGAAAGATGGAAATGGAAGGTTGTTAAAAGGAGAGGAGGCAAGGAAAAGATGGGCGGAATATTTTGAAAGTTTGCTGAATGTTGAGGATAATAGGGAGGCAGATATAATTGCTGTTGCAGGTGTTGAGGTGCCAGTGATGGGAGATGAGAATGAGAGAGAGATTACAATAGATGAAGTGAGGAGAGCACTAGATGAAACGAGAGTAGGAAAAGCATCTGGTATGGATGGTGTGAAAGCTGAGATGTTGAAGGAAGGGGGTGTGACTGTGCTTGAATGGTTGGTGAGATTGTTTAATATGTGTTTTGTGTTGTCAATGGTAACAGTAGATTGGGTTTGTGCATGTATTGTACCACTATATAAGGGTAAGGGAGATGTGCATGAGTGTTGTAATTCAAGAGGTATTAGTTTGTTAAGCGTAGTTGGAAAAGTGTATGGTAGAGTAATGATTAATAGGATCAAGGATAAAACAGAGAATGCAATCTTAGAAATACAGGGTGGTTTTAGAAGAGGTAGGGGTTGTATGAATGAGATTTTTACAGTTAGGCAGATATGCGAGAAATATTTAGCAAAAGGTAAGGAGGTGTATGTGTAATAAATGAAATAGTTAGTTATTACATGTTTAAAACACACGACGTAATATGTCATTGTGGATGAAGATGCTAGCGTGAGATTTGCTGTTGTCAGATAAAATCATAACAGGATGTATTTTGCATCCCTCGGCAATGTAACATTTTTCTGAAGCATCAACACAAATGCATACCGTGTGAAAGATTGTGTCGTCACCGGATGCAGGTGTCTTCCGAGACGAATGTAAAGTTTACATATTGTGTTTAAATGCTGAGACAACTAAACATACGATATCTGTGATATCAATAATTTAGGCAGTTCATATCTATACTTCACCTGAATTGGTCATCTGACCAAACCAGCTACACTCCTGTGATGGAGATGTTTAACACTGTTGTTTTTAGAGAATAAACCATTCTAAAGTTACAATGATGAACTTTATTTCAAGACTCAACATCTCAAACAACACATACTCAATGTGTGTTAATAACAGTAGCACACTAATATATGTTGCGTTTATGGATCTGGAGAAAGCGTATGATAGAGTTGATAGGGAAGCAATGTGGAATGTGATGAGGTTATATGGAGTTGGGGGAAGGTTGTTGCAAGCAGTGAAAAGTTTCTACAAAGGTAGTAAAGCATGTGTTAGGATAGGAAATGAAGTGAGTGATTGGTTTCCGGTGAGAGTGGGGCTGAGACAGGGATGTGTGATGTCGCCGTGGTTGTTTAACTTGTATGTTGATGGAGTGGTGAGAGAGGTGAATGCTCGAGTGCTTGGACGAGGATTAAAACTGGTAGACGAGAATGACCATGAATGGGAGGTAAATCAGTTGTTGTTTGCGGATGATACTGTACTGGTTGCAGACACAGAAGAGAAGCTTGGACGATTATTGACAGAATTTGGAAGTGTGTGTGAGAGAAGGAAGTTGAGAGTTAATGTGGGTAAGAGTAAGGTTATGAGATGTACGAGAAGGGAAGGTGGTGCAAGGTTGAATGTCATGTTGAATGGAGAGTTACTTGAGGAGGTGGATCAGTTTAAGTACTTGGGGTCTGTTGTTGCAGCAAATGGTGGAGTGGAAGCAGATGTACGTCAGAGAGTGAATGAAGGTTGCAAAGTGTTGGGGGCAGTTAAGGGAGTAGTAAAAAATAGAGGGTTGGGCATGAATGTAAAGAGAGTTCTATATGAGAAAGTGATTGTACCAACTGTGATGTATGAATCGGAGTTGTGGGGAATGAAAGTGATGGAGAGACAGAAACTGAATGTGTTTGAGATGAAGTGTCTAAGGAGTATGGCTGGTGTATCTCGAGTAGATAGGGTTAGGAACGAAGTGGTGAAGGTGAGAACGGGTGTAAGAAATGAGTTAGCAGCTAGAGTGGATATGAATGTGTTGAGGTGGTTTGGCCATGTTGAGAGAATGGAAAATGGCTGTCTGCTAAAGAAAGTGATGAATGCAAGAGTTGATGGGAGAAGTACGAGAGGAAGGCCAAGGTTTGGGTGGATGGATGGAGTGAAGGAAGCTCAGGGTGATAGGAGGATAGATGTGAGCGAGGCAAGAGAGCGTGCTAGAAATAGGAATGAATGGCGAGCGATTGTGACGCAGTTCAGGTAGGCCCTGCTGCTGCCTCCGATGCCTTAGATGACCGCGGAGGTAGCAGCAGTAGGGGATTCAGCATTATGAAGCTTCATCTGTGGTGGATAATGTGGGAGGGTGGGCTGTGACACCCTAGCAGTACCAGCTGAACTCGGTTGAGTCCCTTGTTAGGCTGGGAGGAACGTAGAGAGTAGAGGTCCCCTTTTTGTTTTTGTTTCTTTGTTGATGTCGGCTACCCCCCAAAATTGGGGGAAGTGCCTTGGTATATGTATGTATGTATGTATACAAACCTTAGCTATTTACACATATTTGCCCGCCAGCCCTGGCCCCCAAGTCAAGTCCTACCTCTAAGTGAAGTGAAGCTAATCACCGGTGTGTGTGGGGGGGGGAGGGGTAGCAAGCTATCCCTTCCCCTACCCCTGCTAACTAGCGCGGGGGTAATTAACCCTCGTTGAAAACTATTGGCTCGTCATTTCAGCTACGCTAAAAGGTAAACCCAGTGTAAATAGCTAAGGTTTGTATGGTTAGGAAAAATACAAATTATCTCCGCATTTGTCATATTTAGTTGGATGTCACCCAAGTTTCTTGCTATTTTTCTTTCCATATTCATTTAAATTTTCCTACACAAAGACAAACCTTCATTATTTGATATGGTTAGGCCTGTACTTTAGCGAGCTTGCTGGTATGGCCTTGGACAAAAATATTATCCTGAAGATGGTTTTCTTACTAGCTTTGGTGTCTTCAAGAGATTAAGCAAACTTCATGGACTCTTGTCCTTAGTTTCACACTCCAGGGGGTGGAGGCAACTGTCGTTCCATGTATTTGATTTTGTTGGAAAAACACCGAATCCATCCATTAATGACAGATGATTTGAGTCTCGATATCTTCTCTAAGGGAGGTAACTGATAATAAGGATGATTTGTTATTTTGTCTTGTGCGGGCAATGTGACTTTACTTAAAGATGCAGAATCTTTTCGTCAGTACTAGAAAAATGAAGAAAAAGTCTTTCTGACTTGTGGAAACCATCATGTGAGCGTATAAGACTAGGAGATCCATCCTTACCTTCTGCCTACAAAGCCCATGATGTCAGAGGAATTTCTGTCACTATGGCTCAATGTAAAAACCATTCTGTGGAACAGGTCCTTAAAACTGGTGTCTGGAAGAGGCAAACCACCTTTACTGCTCACTACGTGTTAAAGGACTGCACCCATAGGGCTCTGGACACTTTTTCCAATTGACCTGTAGTAGCTGCCGTGCAATTTTTATAGTGAACCCATTTCATACAGGACAGGTATCTCATTGGTTGAATTAAAAATTGCACGACTAAATTGTGTTTGTGTGAGAGTAGAATGTCTGGCCTCCTTGTGTAATTTTTTTTCTTGTCATCACCCACCCTCTCTTTTGGGATCAGCATGTGCGGTGTTACTGATGGTCGGGTACTTCTGCAGGTAAGCTCACTAGTGATGGGTAGTTTTTTTTATTACAAGTGGAAGTGTTGTCCCAAAGTTTCTTTTGGGGGGATCATGATTAATTTGCAAATCCATATTCATATTACAGTTTATGCAGTTTCTGTGCCATTCACAGATGAGAGCATATCATGTAACATGGTGAGCTGTGGCCTATTATAACCCATTTAGTGGGTAATGGGATGCAAGAGTGGCATGCCCTGTTTTCACCCTACTGGACTGTACTTCCCAGATTGTTTGCCAGCCAGATGGCCAACAAGATTTCCTTTTTCTCAAAGAAAACATTCATATTAAAAGACAAAGGTATGTCTTCGCATAGGAACAAATCACAAATTTAAAAGATATGTATTTTTCCTAGCTATACAAACATGGGTCATTTAAGTTTTACAGTAGTTCACAGCACATACACCCTGCAAGTTCCAGCCGGAACTAGAGAGGTTCCCTGCTTCATGCCACAGCCTGTCGACCCGACACATGCTAGTAGGGCATGCTATTTTGGTTGCCTGATACTCAAGGAATCTTCAACGGCTGTACCAGCTTTCACACTAGAGTATACACATATTAAATGACTTTGGTTTGTATAGCTAAGAAGTCCACATATTTCTAAAATTTGTGATTTTTAGTTTCCCTTTATCTATTCCCTAACACTAGTAAAAACCTGGTTTAAAGTTTTAGCGGTACTGTCATCAGTGTCCATGGAGTAAAATTGTGTATTATCCTACTTTTGACAAACTTACAGGGTAGTATAGGTACAAAATAAGATTTGGCCTAATATACTTCCCTGGGGTATCTCGGATTGATAGTTCATATGATGAATGAGTTTACAATTTGTACACTGTAATTCTTGTTGCTCAAGTAATCTTTTAGGTACTCAAACAATTAATCTTTAATACTGATGGACTGTAAATCATTAGGTTCCAATTCATGCACAACTGTATCAAACGCAACCCTAAAATTGAGTAATATCAAGATACCACATTTGTTCTCATCCATCATTTCTAGCATATTTACAACAGAGAAAATAGCTGTCTCCGTGAAATATAATTGTCTGTATGCCGACTGGTTTCTAGCGATGCATAGATTCTTTCTAAATGATTAACTAGTTGTTGAAGAGTTGCATATTCTAGCACTTTTGAAATAGAGAACAGCTTCAAAATAGGTCTTTATAAACTTGATTCATGATAATCTAGAATACATTTTAGAACCAGTGTAACTATAGTCAGTTTTTGGGCTCAGGCCATGTCGTCCTGATGGAAGGTTCCTTTAAGTAGCTTCCTAGGGTAAGCTACTTAAAGGAACCTTCCATCAGGACGACATGGCTATCTCACCCAAAAATAGATTTTTCACTTCGCTCAAAATCCGTTTTCTCAGATTTAGGAAACTTAAACTTATCAATACTAGTACTGACTATTCTTTTAATTATGTCTGCAAGACTAAGAATTTTTTTCACTCCAGTTACTCAAGATATTGGTATCATATTAATCGCACAATTTTTCTTTGCTCCTTAATAATCTTGGTTATTCAGTTTTTTTGTAATATTATTTAATCTTATTACTCTAATCTGTGTATCTGATATAGAACCAATCTGATAGTGAATCTCTCTAAATGACTTTATTGTAT
Organism: Palaemon carinicauda; assembly: GCF_036898095.1. Classification (NCBI taxonomy): domain Eukaryota; kingdom Metazoa; phylum Arthropoda; class Malacostraca; order Decapoda; family Palaemonidae; genus Palaemon; species Palaemon carinicauda. The sequence goes on along the minus strand of NC_090766.1, from coordinate 41,993,261 downwards.
TTTCTATTTGGTATTAAAGAATTCTAGAAATTTATTTGACAGTTCTTTTGCTATACACGTCTGGTAGCCTTTTTTTTTTGTATAAGTTTCCCATTACTGTACACCATTTAGAAGACACATTACTTAATCATGTCTGGTGTTGCTGCCTGGAATTTTTCTTGTACTGTATTCAGTTTTTTTCGTCTTTAATAGGCAATTATATTTGCACTTCACGGTTTTGTATTCCACCCAATCACGTTCAATTTTTAACAGACTGCACTTTGGTTTCTTTACATCTTTTTTCCCTCCTTCTCCGAAGTGTCTCCATCAAAACAAGATGTATCCTTTACAATTAGTCTTTTTCATCATTGGGCAGATGGTATCACATTAATTTTTACTCCCCATGTTTAATAATTTTAAAGCAATCAACACAGAGCCTAATAAGCACTAGTCATGACCACAGAGAATATAACTTCTTCAATAAATACACTAGAGAGATAAATTTGATTTATTTCTTAAGCTTATTTTCTTTAGAACTGCTTGTTTCTGTAAAGGTTACAAGCTTCTACACTCTAGAAATAGTGCACTGCTCTTCCACATTAAAATATGATAAAATATTATTCATTCCATCTCTTCAAACTAGGTCCAACGTATGCCCAGTCAAAGCCATTGCACAGTCAATGTTATTAACCAAGTGATACGATTTCAATAACTAAGCCATTGCACAGTCAATGTTATTAACCAAGTGATACAATTTCAATAACTACTAAAGGATGAAGCATCATGATTTGATGTGTCATGCATCTAAAGATTGAATTCTCTACAAATGACTCATTTATTTTTTCCATGTCAATCATCTTGATGAGCTTACTGATCTAAAAAAAATATGATTTGAAGTTGTTCTCAGAGATTGGTAAACAATTATGATAGGTATTTTGTGCATTTAAAGTTTATTTCCATATATTCAAAACTTGTTACATTAGTGCTTTTCATACTTTTGAGATTAGAATAGCCTTTAAGAATGAAAAGCCCAAACCCCCCTAATTTGCCCTCTCAAGAGTATGAAAGAAAGCAATTGTATTGGGGATCATTTCAGCTATCTTAGCCTTGTCTTGGTCATTTATCCACATTTTAGAAAATGGTAATATGTTTACATTTCTCATTTATTAATTCTCTAATTTGACTCTTATTACCAACAGATTGGATATTTACATAGCAGCAATAATGTCGTCCTTAGTATCCATGATCCATATTTTTTGCTAATTTCGTCAATTCGAAATCTAAAGCTTTTCTTTTTCTTGAATTTGCTACATGCTCACTTAGTTTTTCCAACTTGAAGCTTATACATTTCATCACTTGAAAGTTACATTCTTTGGTGATGTGATTTCCTGAACATTTTCACACAAACTATCATCATTCCTGAACATGCAGCCTATTTCAAAATGTCCATACCTCTGTCAGTGGAAGCAGGTGGTCATGTGGTACCTATCACTTATGTTAAATGTATCCCATTGCAATATAACTTTGTCACCATTATCATTATCATGGGTAGCTCTCCGGACTTCAGGATCACATTTCAGCATGAAGTGGGTAGTTCCAGCTGAAGCACTTTTCTTGAATAACAGACATCTTCTCTTCTACCTTTTGAATCTGATCCAAACAACGATTCCTTTGAATCAAAGCATTAACATCATCATCTTCATCATTGTTTACATTGCATATCATTACTTTAGGTTTTAGTTTTCAAAATTTTTCAATTTTGTGCCAGCAGTTGTGGTTAGTCTTATTCAATGCATTATCTAATCCTTCAGGAAAATTTACAACAGCTTTTCTTTGTATTAATTATTGCTCTTTCAATCTCATTTTCCCCTTTTGGTGATTTTAGCTGATGCTAGTGTTGATTTGATTACTAGTAGATTTTTTCTTTGATTTTTAAAAATAGCATGTCATTTTCTCATTCAGTGTTTGAAGTGTTAACTTAATTGATTCCATGTTTTTTTTTTTTTTTTTTTTTTTTAGATTATAAACTTTCTCCGTAAGATAATTTGTTTTTGGGTCGGTATCCATGGTAGAATTTGCCAATTCAGTGGTGGGTGTCAGAAGGTTGTCTTTATATTCAGCAGTTATTTCTTCATATTCTCCTGTTGTGAATTGCTTGAAATGTGATTTGTTAAAAGAGGCTCATTGATATGTTAAGGTGGTGCTTGGCTGGTTATATTTAAATAGGATGTCTTAGATTATTTAAACTAAGAAATGTTCTTTGTGCATGGATAGGCTTGAAAATACGGTTCAGTTATACGTTAAATCAGGCCATGGTAATTTTCTATTAAAGCCTTTACCTAATCTGGGCATATTAATTTGGCCACATGCTCATGTGGTATTAACTTAATCCAATTATTGCACAATACAGTATCACTAAGCATTTCACATATCCAACATTTTGTTTTTAAATTTGATTTGTAATGAGTCTGACTTCTTTCGTTTTTCGTCTTCCTCCTCTTAAGACAAATTTACATCTGTAACTAAGTTTCCTTTTGTTGTTGTGATCTATTTAGTTTCCAAAATGCAAAGGTATTTTGTTTCTACACAAATACAAAACTCTGACCTTTAATAGGATTTTGCATTGAGTGGTGCTGTATACAACTGTTAAAATTTAACAAGTTTGAGGTAGTTAGCCAGCCACTGAGCTGCTTATTTCCAGTTGCTGGACACTCTGGCTAAAATCTTATGGTTTTTCTTTTAGTTAAATATAGTGGCAGATCATCATGAGCAAGGGATATGTAAGGAGAAAAAAGTATTTGCATTAGGTTTGCTATAACTGCAGCCATCTGATTCTTGGGTTTTAACTTTTATTACTTGCTAAGCTACAACCCTAGTTGGAAAAGCGCGATGCTGTAAGTCCAAGTGCTCCAACGGGGAAAATAGCCAGTTAGGAAAGGAAACAAATGGAGTAGCGTGCTTGACTGTACTCAAGCTAAGTGTCCTCCTAGAAGCGCTGCGTACCATAGCTGAAGAGACTTATTGGATGGATACAAAAATATCCCCAACTAATATTTCTAGGATTTAAAATTTCACCAGCAGACATCTTCGAGGAGGACACTCCAAAATCAAACCATTGTTCTCTAGTCTTTGGTAGTGCCATAGTCTGTACCAAGGCCCTCCACTGTCTTGGATTAGAATTCTCTTGGTTCAGGGTACACTTGGGCATGCTATTCTATCTTATTCCTCTTCCTCTTGTTTGTTTTGAAATTTTTATAGTTTATATATAAAAGATCTAATGTTACTGTTCTTAAAATATTTTATTTTCATTATTTACTACTTATCTTGTAGCTTAGTTCCTTTTTTCCTTTCCTCACTGGGCTATGTTTTTCAGTTGGAGCCCTTGGGCTTCTAGTATCTTGCTTTTCCAACTAGGGTTATAGCTTAGCTTGTAATGATGATGATAATAGATGTCACCATGAATACTCATATTATGAAATGATACTTTTGGATGCAAATGTATCCAAACTAAATACCACCTGCAAGCAAAACTGAATGCATAAAAACTAGATAGCAAATAATTTCTCAAAACTTCCTTAAAGCTTAAAATGTTACAAGATAACATTTCCTAAAATGTACCTGTTTAAAACTTGCAAATTACTGATGGAAGGTTTTAATCAAATATTACAAGATAACATTTCCTAAAGCTTACCTGCTTGAAATTTACAATTTTAAATATAAAACTTGCCCGCTGGTTATATAATGGCTAAAGTCCCTGACGCCTCGGCAGGAAATTCAAAATCTCGCGCGGTTTAGCGCAGATATGCCAGGTGTACCCCAGCGTCCTCGCGGTACTACAGGTAGAACTAGACTCAACCAATTCAGATTTTTCCTGCCGGCCATAGCTGGCTGTTCTATTGGAAATTCTCTGTCGTTTTTGAGTTTTGGCTTTTGCATATTTGTTTTATTTGATCTGTGATCACGTATTTTTAACTTAAAAGGTAGGGTTAGAAGGTTTTTCAACCTATTTTAAACCTCACGAAAGTATAGGGGCGAAATGTAAACATTTCGTCCATTGATGACCTCACAGCTTCTTCCATAGGCTAAAAGTCTGTCTTGCTTTTTACAATGAATATAGGTGAATATGCTTTTAAAGTATTAAGTTATAAATAAAATTAAAAGAATTATTTTATCCTTTTAATAGTTTTCTTTCGATAATCTTCGATCTGTTTGCAAAGATTAACTAGCGTTCAGTTTATTTTTGTTACGCAGTAGTCAATATAGTTACGATATTACAATATATTGTAGCGATTTTATGAATAGTAGATTCTTCTTACTTCTCAATTTTAAGTTGTACTATATAAAAGGAACATTTTATTTTGCAATTAATTGGTCCTTTCAGCATTTTTTCCTTAGTCAGAGATTAAAGGAAGTTCCAGTCCAGTTTTTTATACGATGCAGTATTCTTTACAATCGATGTAGCGCACGATTCTATGTATCGTTGTTGCCTTGGTGGTTTTTGGAATACTAAAATTGTTCGTATATTATTTGTAGATGTTCCAAGGGTGCGAGTGATGATTCGTCTTTTATTGGAACCCCTTAATTTAAGGGTTTATTTTAATTTATAAATATAGCTATGAAGGTAATATTTGATATTTAATATTTTGTACATTTATATGGGATTTGGTACATTTGCATTCCCATTCAAACAGTATAAAAAGATTATTGTCCAGTGACAAAATTATAAGTCTCTCCCTACGGAGTTCATTTTGTTTGAGAGAGCGTATACTTTGGTTTTCAGGTAATTATGAAACTATCTTTGTGCCAAAGAGTAAAGTGCAAACTTTTTAGTGATAAATGTGCAGTGAATTTTGTTCAGTGGAGAGTGCTTCTATTCGGACCTGTCGTTATCCTAGCCTTAGACCTCTGTCGAGCTCCCGGACCCAGGGGAGAAGTTAAGTCAAACGGCGAAAGGAATCAAGAGGGTAACCAGGCGTTAGTCTTTTAAGACCCGAACTGAAGTCCTCTCGAGTGTTTTCTGTCGATCACCAGAACACTCACTCTCGCGATAGATAAAGCGAGGTATTAGTGTTTTCAAAACGCTAAGCTGAAAACAAGATTACTGTAGATTCGTTCTGCGTGTTGTCAGGATGCCTGAAAACTTTAAGTCATTCATTCATTCATTCGTTCTGCGTGTTACGTTTCATGCGGCGCATACGCAGTGCCGCCACCTCCACCTGATGGGTGTCGTCTGTCGACAGTGGTTAGCGCTATGGATCGACGAAGATAATGCTGAATACGTTTCGCTTTAGGTTGATCCTTGATCTTTGAAGTTAGGCATGAAACAGCATCTATCTTCGTTTATGCAGCCTTTTCAGCTTGCCGTTAACAGTGCGGTTGAGTGTCTCGATTCCGGTCTTTGACACGGACGCACAGGTGTCGTGTCTTTAACGGTAAGGACTCGTTGTCGCACAGGCGGCCTACCAACCGTAATGTTCAATGGTGGGGGGAAAGTGGATGCTCTACTTTGATTACCTGCTCAACGCAAACCGACGTCTCATAGCACCTAGTATCAGTCTATACAGACGCGCCGACGTTCGCCAGGCAGCAGAGCTGGCGAAGCGTCATCGAAAAGGTGCGGCAACGGAAACAGAACGTCGACGGAATGGAGCAAAGCGCCACGTCAGTGTGGACGCTTCAGCGTCAGTGTGGACGCTTCAGCGTCAGTGTGGACGCTTCAGCGTCAGTGTGGACACTTCAGCATCAGTGTGGACACTTCAGCGTCAGTGTGGACGCTTTCAGTGTCAGTGTGGACGCTTTCAGTGTCAGTATGGAAACTTCAGTGTCAGTATGGACACTTCAGCGTCAGTGTGGACGCTTCAGTGTCAGTGTGGACGCTTCAGCGTCAGTGTGGACGCTTCAGCGTCGGTGTGGACGCTTCAGCGTCGGTGTGTCAGGATGCCTGAAAACTTTAAATCATTCATTCATTCATTCAGCGTCGGTGTGGACGCTTCAGCGGTAGTGTGGGCGCTTCAGCGTCGGGTTGGACGCTTCGCTACCTATGACAATAGACTCTGATGTCTACCTGACTATGAACGTCTAGTGTTAAGTTATTGTTGCTCCAGGCTCTATATTAAGAAATAAATCTTAACTAGAAAGATTTTATATTCTCGGACCAAGGCCTGCTGGGCTAACTCTTGGTTGTGAGAACTAGAATTAAAACCTCTTAAGTATTGAGGCCTGAATTCAGAATCATAAGGAGTGGATTCCTAAGAATCTAGACTTCTCTTCCTAGGATAGAGATTTTAAAAGGAAGGGAATAACTTTCAGAAACTCATGAGAATTTTTCTAAAGAGTTTCCCTCATATTTTTTACCTGCTACTCCTCATTCCGACTTCAGAGTTTACGCTAGTTGAGCTGATGGTGTCGTTATTTATTTTTATTTTATTTTTATTACTAGCCAGCTACAACCCTAGTAGGGAAAGCAAGATGCTTCAACCCAAACAGCTCCTTTAGGGAGCGATGGCCCAGTAAATTAATGGTAAAAAAATAAATAAATTAACATTAAATCATTCTCAGAAAAATAACGAATCTTACTGTAGAGATTGATGCAGCGCTTGCAGCTGCAACAACAGTAAGGGCATTTAGGCCTTTATGAGAATAGAATGTAAAATTATATCTCTCACCACGGACAGGTCTTTTATGATTTAATGTATTATGTTTTTAAACCGCTCTTGTTAGTGACTCGTAAACATAGCGCAGTGCTCTGGAGGAGGTTTGTTCTTGTACACCTTGCCCCTAGTCCTATACCTTTCCTTACGTTCCAACCCTTGGGAGAAGAAGGTCGGTAGGCTGAGGTGCTTCGCGGACCTTGTGCATTAAATGTTTGTTCCGCCGAGCGATATTGTTGATGCAGTCCAAGACGTTCCTTCTCCACTTTGAAATGATGAAGTAAAGCTCTTTTCTTCGCCTACGATTGTCGAGCTATGACATCACAACCATGTGACATAGTATCTTGAAAAGAGCGAAGTTGGAATGTCTTGAAGCGATCAGTTCGTCATCGCTATGGTATCATGGATCTTGTAACTGTTTTCTGCATATTAGAATACAGTTCCCTGACGAGAATGACGTTCTACGTTTTCCCTGTCTACTAGACTAGGAAGTTACTCGTCATGTATGCACGGGAACAGAACTTACCCTCGCAGAAGGCGTGTTTTGATGCTTAAACAGGAAGCAATCGAGTGTTTTTTCTTCCGCGAGAGAAGCGGAAGTCAGACAAGTCACATACAATCCTAGCTCTTCTCTGGAATCAGACGCACTTTCAGGGAGGAAAGACTTTGTCCACATCGAAGGACGCAAAACCTAGACTTGGTAGTCCCCAATCAATATGTCCAAGACCTTTCAGGAGTCGTATGTTTTCTAATAACTTATCCTGCAGTAACTAATGTTCGCCGGAAGTTTTTTCTTTTCGGAAGAAGGCGACGTGTCAGCACCAGAATCGTGTAAGACACATAGTTCTTCGGGGGAAAAGGTGCTCGGTTTGCTTCTGTTCACACTTCTTCTCCTTCCCCAGTTTGGGGAAATGTCTATTTCTTTCTTCTGAGGTCTAGCGACTACTGTTGACGGTATCTCACAGCATTGGATACGATCAGTTGCACGCTTGAAATGTCATAGGACTCTCCCAGGTCGCTCACAGGACTGCGGTTGATGTTCTCTCCCATCCTTCGCCCACGCTTTAGTTGGCGCACTCGCTACCCCGCGAGTGTAGATTTGGTCTGAGCTAAAAGAGATCTATTTCATCTGTATTTAGCGTTTACGATTCTCGGGGTGGAGAAAATTTTCTCCTAAAAGAGTCTAAGGACTACCATAGATCAAAGAAATGGTTTTCCGATTAGTGTCAGAAGGCATAGTTCTCTTATGCTTAGTAATGCTTCCTCTCAGAGATATGCTTGTGTTACAAGAAGCGTTAGAGCGGGTGCTTGTAGCAGTCTGGTCTCTCTCTTACGGCAGACGTCACGCAGACACAGACGCAAGTTCTGGTCTCTCCCTCACGCAGACACAGACGCAAGTTCTGGTCTCTCCCTCACGCAGTCACAGACGCAGACACCAGTCTGGTAGTATGTTGGACGCTGACAGTCAAAGTTGATCCTTTCAACGAGTTGTCCCATTTTCGCGGTCTGCGGGATGCGTGACTATCACTCGTGTGGACGCATGCTACATGCGGACAACTCCCGGCAAACAGTTGCGTCTTTCCGTCAATGACCGGACGCTATGCTGTCGCCTCCGCAGCACGCTGTAGATTTACAACAGGCGGGACACACACAGAGCGCTGTATCCACACGACAAGGTGAATGTATACAGCACGCTGACACCTTACGGCAATGCAAGCACATGCGACATTATGGTCGCATGCTAGACGCATGCAGTCAAGTCTTTTTTTTCTCACAGCAGTATAAACAGACTATTGTCTCTTCTTTGCGTCTCTCTGGCCTCGCAGCTAAAGCTCCCTCGTGTCAAGCTTTGGCTTTAAGTTTATTGAAGACTCGCTAATTACACACGATCAGGTCTTAACCTCACAGCATGAGGTTCACGTTGATGCTTCTTTTCAACAAGCCTAGCTTTAATATCGGTTTCTTGCGACCGATATGGACGCATTTTGGGAGCCGGTTCTAGATCCTGATTCTCTCTCACGACATGTTGAGTGTAGGCAGCATGCTGGAACCATACTGGACTCATGCTGGGTGCATGCTGGAAGCATGTCATTAGTCCTTTTCCCCGTGTCAGGATCACGAACGATTTATTTTAAACCATCAAGCTTTAGGTCTAGCTGCCTCCAGTTTTTCGGAAAACCCCTAAGATCTAGAGGGTTGTTCAAAGGAGACAGCTGAGGCTATCGCTTGTACAAAGGTTATTTGCCTCAAGGTTTTCCAACCCAATTAGGGTGTTTTATGGAGTGGTGTAGAGCTAAAGCCGGCTCTTCATTTGGTAACTCTAACACAAGTGGCCTATTTCTTCTTAGACCTTAGAAGAAAACACATTTTTTCCTCCTCGACTATCAAAGGGTACAGGAGTATGCGGGCTGCTGTCTTCAGACGCAGAAGATTGGATCTATCAAATAGAGACTTTATAGATCTTCTTGGATCATTTGAGATGACTTGGAGGCGCCAGCAAGATGCGCCAGCCTGAAATTTAGGGTTCATTTCTGGAGTTCGCAGTAGTGACAGATCCGAGCCTTTACACTTGGTTTCTTTATAAGGGCCTACCATAGTTGAGAGTCAGTGAAGTTCACTCTTTTAGCAAGAACATGGACTTCACAATGGTTAATCCATAGGTACTTTGCAACCTGGATTCTGGGTCATTAACAAACATCCTTCTCATCCATAGCCTAAATCTTTCGGGATCACTATCCTCTCAAATTTGGTTTGTGATGGGCTGAGAAGAGTTTTTTCCCGATTAAAACTATGAAGTTTTATCGGGACAGGAACAAAGAAGTTAGGAGTCTATTCATGACTCGGGTGCACGGTCAAGAAGCCTGCGCTGTCTATGTCTAAAACACACTATCATCTCGTATAGACTTTAATTACAAAGGTTCTTTCACACGGTTGGGTGACAGATCATAAGATGTCGAAAGAGTAAAGACCTACGAAGTTAGAGCTGTAGAAACTTCTGTAACTTTTAAACTAAACTGTTCTCTGCAAAGCATCGCGTATACAACCTTGTGAAGGGGTAATCCTGTATTTACCTTGCATTACTTTTACCGTATCCAGTCTCTTTATGAAGACGTCTACGTTTTGGGATCACTCGTAACGAGTGCAGTAGTAGGTGAAACATCCTCCACTACATTTCCCTAAATTCCTAGTACCCCTGTTCTTCTCTTGGAATTGTTATATATATATTTTTTTGTTTACGATTGTACGTGAAGATTGGTCGGCAATCTTCCGCAATCTTTGACCTAGTCAGGTGGTCATTTTGTTCCTAGAGAGTGCCCGGAACAAGGGTATTAGTTGAGGTCCTGTCATGTTATAGGTGGTTGTACCATTTGACAGCTCCTAGAAATCATCAGCCCCGAGTGGATCACTGGATCTCCTAAGGATAGCAGACAAAATGAGGCAGAGCATTGCTGTCAGCTTCCTTATCAGGTGAGAACAGCTTAAGTTGTTTATGTAACTCTTAAGTGAATTTCCAATTTTGCAGCTGTCTCTGACCCGCCACCAGTGGGTGTCAATCAGCCATTATATAACCAGCGGGTAAATTTATATTTAAAAACAATATTCTCATAATGAAATAAATTTTTGAATATACTTATCCGCTGGTTATATAAGTTTTAGACCCACCCTCCTCCCCTCTAGAGACCATGGGGCATGGAAAATCTGAATTGGTTGAGTATAGTTCTACCTGTAGTACCACGAGGACGCTAGGGTACACCTGGCATATCTGCGCTAAGCCGCGCGAGATTTTGAATTTCCTGCCGAGGCGTCAGGGACTTTAGCCATTATATAACCAGCGGGTAAGTATATTAAAAAATTTATTTTATTATGAAAATATCATATTACAGATGGAAAAGCAAGAAATTATTTCTGAATACTGTGCCATACTCCACTGACACCAACTGAAAATCTGAATATCAACTTGCTATCGCCAATAGGTTAATACCAAACTTTACTGTTTACAGTTAACATTTGAATACCAACTCTACTATTCTTCTTTTTCTCTGTTATCCCTACAATTAAGGGGTCTTTTACCTGATGCCTCCTCTCCAATGCCTTTTATCTTCCCCTTCCACCAAACCTCTCCATATCATTGTTCACCTTATCTCGCCATCTAATTCTCTGCCATCCTCTCAATAACTCTCCAAACAGGTTCCTCCCAAGTCCTTTTCACTCCCTCTCCACCATTCATCCTCAACAAGTGCTCACATAATCTGTCATAACACTATTATCACCTCTGTAATCTTTGCTATGCCTGCCATTCAATTTCATTTCCCAGTCTTTGAATCAGAGATATGTATTCCATAATCCCCCTCAATATTCTCATCTCTCGCCTCAAGCTATTCTTCCTCTTTTCATCTTCGAGCATTTTTTCCCAATCCATACATCAACTGTGGTCTCATTACTGTGCTATAGATCTTGATTTTTAGCTTGATTGGCATTTTCCTATCATAAACCATTAATGCTACCTCCCTCCACTTAACCCAGGCAACCTTTTATCCTACCTCAATTTCACCTTACATCCTCCCTCCTTACAGTAGAACGCAGGTACTGTATTTGTTTCACCTGTTTTTATAACAGAGCCTCTACTTTCATGTATGGCTATCCTGTCCATACCTTCCTTACTCCTTCATAACCTCAGCCTTAACATTTGCTCTCAAGCCACCTCTCTCCAAAGTCTCCTGCCATCCACAACTCTTCTGTAAGTTTTCCTAATTTTCAGTGGTAATTTCCAAATCATCTGCATTTCCCAATTCTATATTTCTGATATCTTTACTCATCTTTGACCGGCACAAATAAAAGCGGGTTTAATGCTGACCCCCTGGTGTATTCCAACATAAAGGTCTAAGGTTTCTGTTTCCCTAACTGTTATTACTTTAATCCTTGTTTTTATGTACATTGTCTCAACCATTGTAACCAACTTCTCTGGGTCTTTCCTCATCCAAAACATAATTTCTCTTGGGATTGTATTGTAAGCCTTCTCTAGATGTAAAAGAACACAGAAGAGCTAGTTTCCCTATAGCTTCTTTTCCTGTAACTGCCTTAGTATGAAAGTGGCATCCCAGTCCCTCTCCCCCTCATATCCATACTGCTGTTTCCCAATCTTTACAATCTTTCTCAATCTCCCCCTCATGAATCCTTATTGCTTTTTCTCAGTCTTTACAATCTTTCTCAATTTCATATCTAGTACCCTCTCAAAAACTTTCAAACCATGCTCGGTTAGTTAATTCCCCCTGTAATTACCACTTTTCATGACATTACCTATCTTCTGAAATATACTGTAGATATCATTAGACACTTCGCAGTGTCTTTAGGGATTATTTCCTCTTCCCACATTGGTTGTGATGGATCCACCATTCATTTTTCCCCTCTAGATAGAATCTTCAATTTCAGTTTGAAACTGGTGAACCTGGTGCTTTATCAGTTTTTCTTTTACCCAATGACACTTTCACTTCTGTATTTCTATCACTGGCTCCTGTATTTCTATCACTGGCTCCTCTCTCATTTTCATTATCAAGCAGTTATTCAAAATATTCTCAATCTCTTAATGTCTTTATCCCTATGCAATAAATTTCCATTTCTATTCTTCATGACTTCCAAATGTCCCAAGTCATGTCTTTGACTTTCCTCAAGTTTGAAACTATATATTTTTTCCTTCCCGTGTTATTAGCCTTTCATTCAATTACTCGACTGCTCTTTCAATAGCCATTCCTACTTTCCTCCTCGAATCTTGTTTTTCTCTTTGTACAATTTCTCTGCTCCCTGTGCATGCTTTACTTTTCAGTTCATAAATGCCTTTGATATTCTTTTAACTGACTCTTGCACCTCTCTATCCCACCAACACCTTTTCTCCTTTTGATGCACGGCATCCACTGGTTCTTTCAACTAGTTCTTCTGCTGTTCCCCCTTTACGTATTTCTTTCATATCCACTTAGATGTTTTTCATTCTGTTACCTTGTCCATCTCTTCCTATTTGGGTTTTCTACTTCTCATTTCAAAACCCATTACTAATTGTTGGTTAACACATGGTTCCCCCGAAATCCCTTTACAGTTCATTACAGTTTTTTTGTCGTCTCCCTCTAACCAAGATGTAATCTGTTTGGCTTTCCGTTCCCTCCACTTTCTTAAGTTATCAGGAACTTATCCTACTTTTGAACCCAGGTGTTCATACATGCCAGTTGAAAACTCAAGAGCCATATGTAAATTGTACTCCCCAGCTTCACTTCTAATTCCAAACCCATGGGCTCCATACACTTCATCATATCCATCCCTATCTATCCCCTCTCTTGTATCTGCCATTCATGACAGTTCCAGTGATTTAGGACTTCTCTTTCACAGTTCTAAAAGCTGCCTCAAACTCTTGTCTAAATAATTCTTAATCTTGTTCTTGGCAACCCATCTGAGGAGCGTATGCTGAAATTATATTTATCTGTTCCCCTATTATCATAGTCTTGAAAAGCCTATCCTTTACTCTACTTCTACCATTATTTCCTTCCAGTTATTACTTATTGTGACCCCAACTTTGCCCCTGTCACCAATTAACATCCGAGAACCAAACTCGAAATTCACCATTTAATATCTGAATACCAAACTCGCATGTTGATTATTGTACATCTAAATACCAAACTGTACTGTCACCAACACTAACACTTCAATATCAAACTCCACTGTCACTAACCTACATCTGAATACCAATTCAGATTAATTTTGCTCATTAAAAAAAAAAACTTCCCATAACTCATAAATATGATAAGAATGGGGAGCATGGATATTGTTTTAATAAAACGTATTTTGACCTAGGAAAAATCTATTTTTGGATGAGATAGCCATGTCATCCTGATGGAAGTTCCTTCCGGCAGCTTCCTACTGTATAATATTTCTGCAAGTGATATTACAAGAGAATTACCGTCGGGTATCACAGGTTTCTAACCCCTGGAACGACTATCCTGAGATATCGTGTATAATCAGGCATGCATCCGTAGATAACCAGAGATATCTGCACCCCAAACAGACTTAACCCAGTCTAGTAATCTGAGGAGGAGGATATGTGAGGAGCTGTTACATATCCTCTTCCTTCATAGTACTGTTTGTGTCTGATAAACTCATTTCTCAAGTGGTGGAGTGAAAATATCCTACATTCCATTTGGCAAAGGAGTTAACATTGACTAGCAGACTAACATTTATATTTTGTCAATTGCATTGATTACATCTAATGTTTTATTTTGTATCATATTTACAGGGAGTACATTGGCTCCAAAGATTGAGCCAGATATCCTACTAAAATTAGAAAAGAAATATGACTAGAAAGACGTCTAATATAAGCCTGAGACCTTGAACGTATCAATAGGGATTATCAATATCACTCTTTAGAACTGAAAGAGATCGACAGAAGAGTTCGTGTTACTGAAATCAGTGACTGCATTATGATCCTATATTTTAATCTTAAAATTAGGTGTAGTATTTTATCAATTTTCTTTCCCCATGTTATATGCAGTACACCCAGAGAACTTTGTAATAGAAAAAAAGCTATAACAATTATGTAAGTATATACCAAGTACAAGTTAAAGTAGGAAATCTCGCATCGCTTATTTCAAGCTCAAAAATTTACAAAAGATAGTGGAAACGGTCAATGCATAACATGAACATGCTGTACTTTTTTTAAGTGACAACTCCTAATGTTTTATTTGACCATTTTAACATTTTCTTTCCCAAACATAATGTCAAAGTTCATTTGACCATATTAAAACATTTTTGCAACATAATTTCAAAGTTAATGTGACCATTTTAAAATTTTCTTTGCCAACATAATTTCAAAGTTCATTGAACCGTCTTAAAACTCTTAGCCAACATAATTTCAAAGTTCATTTGCCCATTTTAAAACTTTCTTGGCAAACATAATTTCAAAGGTCACTTGACCATTTTAAAACATTTACTTTTGGCCAACATAATTTCAAAGTTAAATAAACCATTTTGACATTTTCTTTGACAAGATAATTTCGAAGTTCATTTGACCATTTTATTTTCTTTGGCAACATAATTTCAAAGTTCATTTAAACATTTTAAAGTTTACTTAGCCAACATAATTTCAAAGTTCATTTGACCATTTTAAAGTTTACTTTGCCAACATAATTTCAAAGTTCATTTGACTATTTGAAATTATCTTTCAAAGTCCATTTGATCATTTTAAAGTTTACTTTGCCAACATAATTTCAAAATTCATTTGACCATTTCAAAGTTTACTTTGCTAACATAATTTCAAAGTTCATTTGACCATTTTATAGTTTACTTTGCCAACATAATTTCAAAGTTCATTTGACTATTTTAAAGTTTACTTTGCCAACATAATTTCAAAGTTCATTTGACTATTTGAAATTATCTTTCAAAGTTCATTTGACCATTTTAAAGTTTACTTTGCCAACATAATTTCAAAGTTCATTTGACCATTTTAAAGTTTACTTTGCCAACATAATTTCAAAGTTCATTTGACCATTTTAAAGTTGACTTTGCCAACATAATTTCAAAGTTCATTTGTCCATTTCAAAGTTTACTTTGCCAACGTAATTTCAAAGTTCATTTGTCCATTTTAAAGTTTACTTTGCCAACACAATTTCAAAGTTCATTTACCCATTTTAAAGTTTACTTTGCCAACATAATTTCAAAGTTCATTTGTCCATTATAAAGTTTACTTTGCCAACATAATTTCAAAGTTCATTTGTCAATTTTAAAGTTTACTTTGCCAACATAATTTCAAAGTTCATTTGACCCTTTTAAAGTTTACTTTGCCAACATAATTTCAAAGTTCATTTGTCCATTTTAAAGTTTACTTTGCCAACATAATTTCAAAATTCATTTGACCATTTTAAAGTTTACTTTGCCAACATAATGTCAAAGTTCATCTGACTTATTTTAAAGTTTACTTTGCCAACATAATTTCAAAGTTCACCTGACCATTTTGAAGTTATACTGGCAAAGTAAAGTTTAAAAGTTCATTTAACCATTTTAAAGTCTACTTAGCCAACATAATTTCAAAGTTCATTTGACCATTTTAAAGTTTACTTTGCCAACATAATTTCAAAGTTCATTTGACTATTTGAAATTATCTTTCAAAGTCCATTTGATCATTTTAAAGTTTACTTTGCCAACATAATTTCAAAATTCATTTGACCATTTTAAAGTTTACTATGCCAACATAATTTTCAAAGTTCATTTGACCATTTTATAGTTTATTTTGCCAACATAATTTCAAAGTTCATTTGACTATTTTAAAGTTTACTTTGCCAACATAATTTCAAAGTTCATTTGACTATTTGAAATTATCTTTCAAAGTTCATTTGACCATTTTAAAGTTTACTTTGCCAACATAATTTCAAAGTTCATTTGACCATTTCAAAGTTTACTTTGCCAACATAATTTCAAAGTTCATTTGACCATTTTAAAGTTTACTTTGCCAACATAATTTCAAAGTTCATTTGTCCATTTCAAAGTTTACTTTGCCAACATAATTTCAAAGTTCATTTGTCCATTTTAAAGTTTACTTTGCCAACACAATTTCAAAGTTCATTTGTCAATTTTAAAGTTTACTTTGCCAACATAATTTCAAAGTTCATTTGTCAATTTTAAAGTTTACTTTGCCAACATAATTTCAAAGTTCATTCGACCATTTTTTAAAGTTTACTTTGCCAACATAATTTCAAAGTTCATTTGTCCATTTTAAAGTTTACTTTGCCAACATAATTTCAAAGTTCATTCGACCATTTTAAAGTTTACTTTGCCAACATAATTTCAAAGTTAATTTTTCCATTTTAAAGTTTACTTTGCCAATATAATTTCAAAGTTCATTTGTCAATTTTAAAGTTTACTTTGCCAACATAATTTCAAAGTTCATTTGTCAATTTTAAAGTTTACTTTGCCAACATAATTTCAAAGTTCATTTGACCATTTTTTAAAGTTTACTTTGCCAACATAATTTCAAAGTTCATTTGTCCATTTTAAAGTTTACTTTGCCAACATAATTTTAAAGTTCATTTGTCCATTTTAAAGTTTAATTTGCCAACATAATTTCAAAATTCATTTGTCCATTTTAAAGTGTACTTTGCCAACATAATGTCAAAGTTCATCTGACTTATTTTAAAGTTTACGTTGCCAACATAATTTCAAAGTTCACCTGACCATTTTACAGTTATACTGGCAAAGTAAAGTTTAAAGTTCATTTGACCATTTTAAAGTTTTCTTTACTAGCTCAATTTCAAAGTTCACTTGACCATTTTAATTTTTTTGCCAACATAATTTTGAAGGTCATTTGCCCATTTTAAAACACTGTTGGCCAAGAAACAATTTCAAAGTTCACTTGACAATTCTAACATTTTCTTTGTCAACACATCTTCAAAAGTTCATTTGACCATTTAAAAATAGGTGTTCTTTATCAGTATGATTTAAAATTTTATTCGACTTTTTCTTTACCAGCATAATTTCAAAGTTCATTTGAGCATTTTAATATTTTCTTTGCTAGCATAGCTTCAAAAATCATATGACAATTTAAAAGTTATTTACCAGCTTAAATTTAGTTTAAATGACCATTTTGAAATTTTCTTTGTCTACATAATTTCGGTGGAAGGCTAATTTCCAAGATTAATTTAGCCTTCTAAACGTAACTAAATAGAAAAAATATCAAATGGAGGGGGAATTAATTTTTAATTGAAAAATTTCATATTGGAGATTAAAAGGAGGTACAAAGTCCGTTTCCCTTACGCTCTTCAACAATTTCTAAGTTATTGTATTGCAATCAGGCCTTGCATTTATTCAAGTCTGGATAATTTCCCCTCACAAACATGAAAGTTTCAACTTTGCATTAGTCAAGATATTCAATTGTTAATTTATTTTTATTTATGACCAATGATTCCTTTGTAATTGAGTTATAAAAGTTAGGAGTTGCGTGCACATTTTTAACACCAGACCATCGTTATAATTATATCTCCTCATATGTCAGTCACTCTTCCTTCAGTGACTAGCAAGATAAGAGACGGCTGGCGAAATCTAAACGAGGCCCTTTGCGTCACTAGTGGTGATGATGATGATGTCCGTCAATGACAACTAAATATTTAAGCCCCGAGCTAGTGCCACCTTTTGGAAAAAACAGAGTGTCTGATATATATTCAGATTTTATTGTCATATGTTTGGTGACCAAAGGACTAGGATTATTTTTTAGTATATTTTATTGATACCCTTCGAAACATCGGTTAGAATATAAACTATATTCAATATTGGATGACATTTTAATATGTAAATTATAGTAAAACAAAGAATTATTGAAAAATATTTCGGCTTGTGGTTGAAGTCTTATATCATATGACACACTATAAATTAGTGTTCCTTATCTAAATCACTAAATATACAAAGTTTGTGGGATGTGCTTAAGGATAATTTAAACTAATCTATCTGGACATATTTTTATTTGTTAAATAACGCGTAAGATATCCATAAATGCAAATAACTGGCTAGACTATCACATTTAGAAGTAAACTATAGAATACATAAAAGAAATTTTGTCAACTACAAAGTCCACCATACAAACAAAGAATATTTGCATTTTTACAACCAATGGTGGGAGGGGGATTCAAGGGTAATATTTCAAAATTAAACATAAAAGCACTTTATTTCTTGTATTTCTTGTATTTTATTCAAGAGCAATAAAGTCCCTTATCCTCCTTTATACATAATTCCGTATAAATTTCAGACGGCAAAAATCAACAGGATGGCTGCAGACACGTAAGCTGGTCAGAGTGAAATTGTTACCTTAAGGACTTCTTGCAAACAACCATTAATGACAATAACAATGCATATGAACAATCCCAAGGTAAGTAAGTAGAGTTCATTTCAGCAGTCAATACTTCATAAGATAATGCTGTTGCTTTGAAGTTTACTTTGTCCTTAACTGTAAAATCAAAAGCCTCATTCTGAAAAAAAAAATCAAATTTTAAATCATGGTACAAAGCATTAGCTTCTCTAAGCTATAATTTAATCAAGATTTTGGTAACTATAATAACAAACTTTATGCCCGAAGTCTTACAGCAATTTGACAGCCTGAACCAAATAATTAACATTTTTGGCAATAACCCAACATTCTCTCTCTCTAATTCCGTGTCAAATTTGAGAATGTTACAAATAAGAATGTTATGATTGATTGAAGCAGCTTGTGATTGACGAGTCTAAGAGTCGGAACGTTAAGTGGTAACGTCATACATGGGAATGTAAACTGAAAGGTAATAGCAACCAGTGATAAAAGGTCAAAGCAAAGTCCCCCTCTTTGTGTAATGTGCCTTCACAAAGTCAGTTAAGTGTACGTGACTTCTCTGCGTGTGTTTAGGATGCATTATAAGAATAACAGCTTGGTTCGAATAAATTCTATTGTTTGAAAGGATACATCAGAGAGAAATATGACTGGACACTAAATTTACAGGCTTCCTAGAGTGATGTAACGAAGACGTGTTTACATTCCTTTGAATACAGTTAAACTAAGTAGCAAGATAAGCTTTGGGACAATGAATCGACTTCTTTAGAGAATAGTCCAATAACAAAGTATAGTCTACAGTGCATTAACCCTGGATAGGTACGGTCCTCGGACACCCCTTTAAGGGTATACTCGGACGCGAACGACCCCGACGCCAAAAAAAATTCTTGAAAAATCAGTTTTTGCAGTAACCTCCTTTTTTCTTTTGCCAAAAAAAACTTCAATGAATGCTTAAAACAACTGTAAAGATAAATACTACTCATCTGCAGAAAAACTATTTATTATAAATATTTTAAAAAATTAAGTAGAAAAAAAAAAAGACCTGACATAAAAATTCATAAAAAAAAAGTTTATACATATATACACAAATCCTTTTAGGAATTGATTCTTGAATGTTTAGGACACATCTTGATGTATTTTGGATGAAGTCAGACCCATGGAGGTGAAGATCTGAAATGAGAAAAAAAGGGTAACTTTTTTTGGCCAAAAAAAATTGTCCAAATTTCATGAATTTATTTGGGTACCCAAATGAAATAGGAAGTGGCTAATTTTTTTAGGGAATAAACATATGTTATCCTAAAATAGAAATATGTAAAAAAATCTTCATTATTTTGTAAATTACATATATATCAGGGGCCATATCTAAAGGTAATTTTTTGAGTACTTGGAAATTTCGTTAAAAAATACATATATTTAATATATAATATATTTATGCAGGTAAAAATATACCAAAATATCACAAATTCTATAGGGAACAAGAATATATATAGATAGGGCAGCTTACGCTTCGGATATGTCCACAAAATGGCCGCCAACCACACTGACTCAGACTCCCTAATCTGCCACTTGAAATGTAGGAAGGGTATGTCAATTTCAAGGTGTTATTTACTAATCTAATTATTATTGGATATGCATAAAAATTGTATGGTGGGTTGCTGGATAATTGTCGATTATTTTACGACTATAAAATTAAAATTCTGACCCAAAAAATTTTTTTTGAAGGGAAATAAAATCGAAAAAAAAAAATGTAAAACAATATTTTAGCTAAAAAAATTTGATGATATTCAATCCAAAAAAAAGTAAACAAAATTTTCCGACAAATAAACATCTAGAGGAATCATTACTCTGTGATAGTTCCTTAGTACGTAGTAATTTTGAAAGAATTGGGAAAAAACGAAAAAATGGCAATCACCGGAAAATCGAACACATACCTATATATACGCCATATCTGGCTAAAAAAAAGATAGGCATGGGTAGCCAGATCATCTAGAAACACTTTCCAACACTATAAAAATATAAGTTTTGCGACACTACTTGCCAATTCCTTACGGTAACATGACTAAGCAAAAAAATGCAAAACAAATAAAAAGGGGCACTCGTGGAAAAATGGCCATTCTAATATACGGCATTTCAGAAAAAAAAAATTTCAGCCACGTGCTAGGCAAACCATCAAGGCATATTTTCCGACAAATAAACATATAAATGAAATATTACTCTGTGATAGTTCCTTAGTACGTAGTAATTTTGAAAGAAATGGGAAAAAACGAAAAAATGGCAATCACAGGAAAATCGAACACATACTTATATATACGCCATATCTGGCTAAAAAAAAAATAGGCATGGGTAGCCAGATCATCTAGAAACACTTTCCAACACTATAAAAATATAAGTTTTGCGACACTACTTGCCAATTCCTTACGGTAACATGACTAAGCAAAAAAATGCAAAACAAATAAAAAGGGGCACTCGCGGAAAAATGCCCAACATTCTAATATACGGCATCTCAGATAAAAAAAAAGACATGCACGTGTTAGCCCAACCATCAAGGCACACTTTCTAACACATAAACATGAAAAAAAAATCAATAATATACGGCAATTCCTTACTACGTAGTAAATTTTTAAAAATATTGAAAAAAAACAGAAATTGGCAACCGCAGTTAAATACCCAATATACCAATAACTACGTCGTATCTGACAAAAACAAAATCACGCATGGGTAGCCAGATCATCTAGACACACTTTCCAACATTAAAAAAGCAAAAGTTTTACGACACTATTTCGCAATATCTTACGGAAAAATGACTTGGCAAAAAAATTTAAAAAAATTAAAAAGGGACACTCGCGGTAAAATGCCCGACATTCTAATATACGACATCTCAGATAAAAAAAAAGACATGCACGTGTTAGCCCAACCATCAAGGCACACTTTCTAACACATAAACATGAAAAAATAATGAATAATATACGGCAATTCCTTACTACGTAGTAATTTTTACAAATATTGAAAAAAAAACAGAAATTGGTAACCGCAGTTAAATACCCAATATACCAATAACTACGTCGTATCTGACAAAAACAAAGTCATGCATGGGTAGCCAGATCATCTAGACACACTTTCCAACACTAAACAAGCAAAAGTTTTACGACACTATTTGGCAATATCTTACGGAAAAATGACTTGGCAAAAAAATGAAAAAAAATGAAAAAGGGGCACTCGCGGTAAAATGGTCCTCGTGGTGATGAACGACATTTTAACTAAAAAAAAAAACATGCACATGGTAGCCAAACAATCCACCAAGACTTTCCACAACTGATAACCTATACAAGTTGCACCATTCTACGACAATTTCATAATACGTAATAACTTTGATAATTATGCAAACTACCTCAGAAGGGTAAACTCGGACGCGAACGACCCCGACGCGTCTCAGAAATCGGGGAAGGAGTACAGCTACAGCAATGCACATCTGGACACTACTAGAGCGTGTAGGGGAGACACCTCCTGCAGGTCGATCACCCACAAATTCAGTCACAGGGGTGAGTCACGTGAGAAAAACCTGTTTTTTTTTGACGCTCGGGGTCGCAAACGACCCACCGTACCTATCCAGGGTTAAAGTACAATGTATAGTTGGGGAAAAGGATATAGATGAAGGCAGGCTTCGAACAAAACCTGCAGACTTTATTAAATCAAACAAGTGAAATTTCTTCTAAATTTGCAAGTAGACAAAATTACTTTCAAGCTATCAAATGTAAGTCAGTGGACCAAAACAGAAACTGCACTTTCGTAACAATAGTTTGTCACCAGCAGGTTGGTCATATAAGACAATTTTCTCCTGCCAGGTAAACTTCAGTGTCTTTGATTTCATGGCTTTACATCGTAAGCTAGTAACAATTTTCTTGGAGTTCCAGGGTGTCGGAAATGGTTTAAGTAATATATATGGACATAATTGAAACAAAATTAAATAATATTTAGTTTATTTATTCTACCACATTATGCACAAGTTTTGATTTAGGCGAAATTATAAGTTATATATCAGATTTCAATAGAATATCATACCTTTAGCTCAAGCAGAACTGGTATCAAATTTGATTTTATGTCAATTGATCATTGATTTTCTGCTCTAATTTTCCTGGTATGAATTTTCAATGATGCACCGTATTTTGTATATTAATTTTCGGTGTATTTTATATTCTCCCATTATTTTTGTATTCTTTGCCTTCGTAATTTTTCAGGTTGACCGAAGATGACTAATTCACTAGACTCGCAGGGGGCTTCTGGCAAACTAGTTCATAGCCTGGAACCAGACTGAAAGTGGTGTTTGTGTCATGTGATGTCAGTTTCTATTTTTTATTTATAATCAACTGTGTTTCGTTGACCATCACAGATTTGGACGAAAAAAACAACTAGTAAGTCCATGACAGGTGGTTATCATATTACCAGACTTATTCTGACTTATCACTAACAAGAGTCATCAAGAGACTGGCTCCTGCTGCTAATTTTTCTGCTGTTGCTACTAGATAACTTTCTGCTCCTAGTTCATTTGCTGCTACACTTGATCTTCTGGTAATAGATCTATCTAATGTTGCTGTGTTACTACTTCATCTGCTACTAGTTCATCAACTGCTGATGCTGCTACTACTAGTCCATCTGCTGCTACTATTGTAAATTTCTTTTAGCAATGCAGATTTGCACCGACTCGCAGCGGTGCCGTTTTAGCTCGGAAAAGTTTCCTGATCGCTGATTGGTTGGACGAGATAATTCTAACCAATCAGCGATCAGGAAACTTTTCCGAGCTAAAACGGCACCGCTGCGAGTCGGTGCAAATCTGCCTCGATAAAAGAAATGGACTATAGTTCATCTATTGCTGCTACTAGCTCATCTGTTACTAGTTCATCATTATCTGCGGCTGATACTAGTACATAAGCTTCTAATTCATCTGCTACTGTTGCTACTAGTTCATATGCTACTAGCTCATTGCTACTAGTTAATCTGCTGCTGCTTCTGTTACTAGTTCATATGTTACTAATTCATCTGCTGCTGCTACTAGTACATATATGCTAATAGTTCATTTGCTGCTGCTACTCCTAGTTCATCTGCAACTAGTTCATCTGTTGCTACTACTAGCTCATCTGGCACTAGATCCTCCGCTGCTGCTGCTATCAACTCATCTGCTGCTTCCACTCCTAGCTAGCTTATCTACTGCAAGTTAATATGTTGCTGCTACTAGCTCATCTGCTACTAGTTAATATGCTACTAGTTAATATGCTGCTGCTACTAGTTATCTGCTATTGCTGTTACTAACTCATCAGCTGCTACTATCTCTTCTGCTACTAATTTATCTGCTACTCATCTGTTGCTACTACTAGCTCATCTGGCACTAGATCCTCCGCTGCTGCTGCTATCAACTCCTCTGCTACTAGATCATCTGCTGCTTCCACTCTTAGCTAGCTTATCTACTACTAGTTAATATGCTGCTGCTACTAGTTATCTGCTATTGCTGTTACTAGCTCATCAGCTGCTACTATCTCTTCTGCTACTAATTTATCTGCTACTAGTTCTGCTGTTTTTGGTGCTATACTAGCTAACTGCTACTAGTTCTACTGTTACTGCTACTAGGTAATCTGCAATTAGTTAATTTGGTGCTGCTGCTAGTTCATCTGCTGCTGCTGCTACTGGCTCGTCTGGTACTAAATACTCAGCTGCTGCAAGCTCTTCTGCTGCTTCCGTTGCTGCTGCTACTAGTTCATTGCTGCTGTTAGCTTGTAGTCATCTGCTGCTTCTACTACTACCTCATCTGCTACTATTCATCCTCTGCTGCTGCTGCTACTACTAGCTGGTCTGGTACTAGTTCCTCTGCTGCTGTTGCTACTACTAGCTGGTCTGGTACTAGTTCCTCTGCTGCTGCTGCTACTAGTTCACCAGTTGCTGCTGCTACTACTAGGGCAAACTTCTACTAGCTCATGTGCTGTTGCTGCTACTAGCTATCTACTAGCTAATCTACCTCTAGTTCAGCTGCTGCTGCTACTAGCATCTGCTGCTGCTACTACTACTAGCTACTAGCTATCTACTAGCTAATCTACCTCTAGTTCAGCTGCTGCTGCTTCTAGCATCTGCTACTGCTGCTGCTACTAGCTCATCTGCTGCTGTTGCTATTAGTTTATCTGCTGTTATTAGCTCATCAGCTGCAGGTACTGCTAGATCATCTGCTGTTGCTACTGCTAGCTCATCTGCTGCTGCTGCTGCTGCTAGGTCATCTGCTGCAGATACTGCTAGATCATCTGCTGTTGCTACTGCTAGCTCATCTGCTGCTGCTACTGCTAGTTCATCTGCTGCTGCTGCTACTAGCTCCTCTGCTGCTAGTTCGTCTGCTACTGCTACTACTAGCTCGTCAGGTACTAGTTCCTGTCAGGTTATTACTACCTCTTCGGCTACTCGTTAACCTGCTGTTACTAGCTCATGTGCTACTAGTTCTGTTGCTGCTACTAATTCATCTGATGCAGCTGCTACTAGCTCATCAGCCACTGATGCTGCTACTAGCACCTGCTGTTGCTAGTAGCTCTTCTACTGCTGCTACTAGATCATCAATTGCTGCTGCTAATAGCCAAGTTCATCTACTGCTGCTGCTACTATCATATGCTACTAGTTCATCATCTGCTGCTGCTGCTACTAGTTCATCATCTGCTGCTGCTGCTACTAGTTCATCATCATTTGCTTGTAATAATTCATTGCTGCTGCTAGCTTGTTTAGTACTATTTCATCTGCTGCTTCTACTACTAGCTCATCTGCTACTATTCACCCTCTGCTGCTGCTACTACTACTAGCTCATCTGCTGCTGCTACTACTACTAGCTCATCTGCTGCTGCTGCTACTACTACTACTAGCTCATCTGCTGCTGCTGCTGCTGCTAGCTCATCTGCTGCTGCTGCTGCTAATACTACTAGCTCATCTGCTGCTGCTGCTGCTACTACTACTAGCTCATTTGCTGCTGCTACTACTAGCTCATCTGCTGCTGCTACTACTAGCTCATCTGTTGCTGCTGCTGCTACTAGCTCATCTGTTGTTGCTGCTGCTGCTGCTACTAGCTCATCTGCTGCTGCTACTAGCTCATCTGTTGCTGCTGCTGCTACTACTAGCTCATCTGTTGTTGCTGTTGCTGCTGCTGCTGCTGCTACTAGCTCATCTGCTGCTGCTACTAGCTCATCTGTTGTTGCTGCTGCTGCTGCTACTAGCTCATCTGTTGTTGCTGCTGCTGCTGCCACTAGCTCATCTGTTGTTGCTGCTGCCACTAGCTCATCTGTTGTTGCTGCTGCTGCTGCCACTAGCTCATCTGTTGTTGCTGCTGCTGCTACTAGCTCATCTGTTGTTGTTGCTGCTGCTGCTGCTACTAGCTCATCTGTTGCTGCTACTAGCTCATCTGTTGCTGCTGCTACTAGCTCATCTGTTGCTGCTGCTACTAGCTCATCTGTTGCTGCTGCTACTAGCTCATCTGTTGCTGCTGCTGCCACTAGCTCATCTATTGTTGCTGCTGCTGCTGCCACTAGCTCATCTGTTGTTGCTGCTGCTGCTAGCTCATCTGTTGTTGCTGCTGCTGCTAGCTCATCTGTTGTTGCTGCTTCTGCTGCTACTAGCTCATCTGCTGCTACTAGCTCATCTGTTGCTGCTGCTGCTGCTGCTACTAGCTCATCTGTTGCTGCTGCTGCTGCTAGCTCATCTGTTGCTGCTGCTGCTGCTGCTACTAGCTCATCTGTTGCTGCTGCTGCTGCTGCTACTAGCTCATCTGTTGCTGCTGCTGCTGCTGCTACTAGCTCATCTGTTGCTGTTGCTGCTGCTGCTGCTAGCTCATCTGTTGCTGCTGCTGCCGCTACTAGCTCATCTGTTGCTGCTGCTGCTGCTACTAGCTCATTTGTTGTTGCTGCTGCTGCTACTAGCTCATTTGTTGTTGCTGCTGCTGCTACTAGCTCATTTGTTGTTGCTGCTGCTGCTAGCTCATCTGTTGTTGCTGTTGCTGCTACTACTTCATCTGTTGTTGCTGCCGCTGCTACTAGCTCATCTGTTGTTGTTGTTGCTGCTGCTGCTACTAGCTCATCTGTTGTTGCTGCTGCTGCTACTAGCTCATCTGTTGTTGCTGCTGCTGCTACTAGCTCATCTGTTGTTGCTGCTGCTGCTACTAGCTCATCTGTTGTTGCTGCTGCTGCTACTAGCTCATCTGTTGCTGCTGCTGCTACTAGCTATCTACTAGCTAATCTACCTCTAGTTCAGTTGCTGCTGCTACTAGCATCTGCTGCTGCTACTACTACTAGCTACTAGCTAATCTACCTCTAGTTCTGCTGCTACTAGCATCTGCTACTGCTGCTACTAGTATCTGCTACTGCTGCTGTTACTAGCTCGTCTGCTAAGTCATCTGCTGCTGTTGCTATTAGTTTATCTGCTGCTATTAGCTCATCTGCTGCTGCTACTGCTAGTTCATCTGCTGCTGCTAGGTCATCTGCTGCTACTGCTAGTTCATCTGCTGCTGCTAGGTCATCTGCTGCAGATACTGCTAGATCTGCTGTTGCTACTGCTAGCGCATCTGCTGCTGCTACTGCTAGTTCATCTTCTGCTGCTGCTACTAGCTCCTCTGCTGCTGCTGCTACTAGCTCCTCCGCTGCTAGTTAGTCTGCTACTGCTACTACTAGCTCGTCAGGTACTAGTTCCTGTCAGGTTATTACTACCTCTTCGGCTACTTATTAACCTGCTGTTACTAGCTCATATGCTACTAGTTCTGTTGCTGCTACTAATTCATCTGATGCAGCTGCCACTAGTTCTGTTGCTGCTACTAATTCATCTGATGCAGCTGCCACTAGCAACATCAGCCACTGATGTTGCTACTAGCTCTCCTACTGCTGCTACTAGCTCTCCTACTGCTTCTACTAGGTCATCAATTGCTGCTGCTAATAGCCAAATTCATCTACTGCTACTATCATATGCTACTAGTTCATCATCATCTGCGGCTGCTGCTACTAGTTCATCATCATCATCTGCTTCTAATATTTCATTGCTGCTGCTAGCTTGTTTAGTACTATTTCATCTGCTGCTTCTACTACTAGCTCATCTGCTACTATTCACCCTCTGCTGCTGCTACTAGCTCATCTGCTGCTGTTACTAGTTCATAATCATCTGCTGCTGCTGCTACTACTACTACTACTAGCTCATCTGTTGCTACTACTACTAGCTCATCTGTTGCTGCTGCTACTAGCTCATCTGTTGCTGCTGCTGCTGCTACTAGATCTGCTGCTGCTGCTACTAGCTCATCTGTTGCTGCTGCTACTACTAGCTCATCTGTTGCTGCTGCTACTACTAGCTCATCTGTTGCTGCTG
This sequence comes from Palaemon carinicauda, assembly GCF_036898095.1. Classification (NCBI taxonomy): domain Eukaryota; kingdom Metazoa; phylum Arthropoda; class Malacostraca; order Decapoda; family Palaemonidae; genus Palaemon; species Palaemon carinicauda. The sequence goes on along the minus strand of NC_090766.1, from coordinate 41,965,448 downwards.
CTACTACTAGCTCATCTGTTGCTGCTGCTGCTGCTACTACTAGATCATCTGTTGCTGCTGCTGCTGCTACTACTAGATCATCTGTTGCTGCTGCGTCTGCTACTACTAGCTCATTTTCTGCTGCTGCTGCTACTAGCTCATTTTCTGCTGCTGCTGGTGCTAGCTCATTTTCTGCTGCTGCTGCTGCTAGCTCATCTGTTGTTGCTGCCGCTGCTACTAACTCATCTGTTGTTGCTGCTGCCGCTGCTACTAACTCATCTGTTGTTGCTGCTGCCGCTGCTACTAACTCATCTGTTGTTGCTGCTGCCGCTGCTACTAACTCATCTGTTGTTGCTGCTGCCGCTGCTACTAACTCATCTGTTGTTGCTGCTGCTGCTGCTACTAACTCATCTGTTGTTGTTGCTGCTGCTGCTGCTGCTGCTACTAACTCATCTGTTGTTGTTGCTGCTGCTACTAGCTCATCTGTTGTTGTTGCTGCTGCTACTAACTCATCTGTTGTTGTTGCTGCTGCTACTAGCTCATCTGTTGTTGTTGCTGCTGCTACTAGCTCATCTGTTGTTGTTGCTGCTGCTACTAGCTCATCTGTTGTTGTTGCTGCTGCTACTAGCTCATCTGTTGTTGTTGCTGCTGCTACTAGCTCATCTGTTGTTGTTGCTGCTGCTACTAGCTCATCTGTTGTTGTTGCTGCTGCTACTAGCTCATCTGTTGTTGTTGCTGCTGCTACTAGCTCATCTGTTGTTGTTGCTGCTGCTACTAGCTCATCTGTTGTTGTTGCTGCTGCTACTAGCTCATCTGTTGTTGTTGCTGCTGCTACTAGCTCATCTGTTGTTGCTGCTGCTGCTACTAGCTCATCTGTTGCTGCTGCTGCTGCTACTAGCTCATCTGTTGCTGCTGCTGCTGCTACTAGCTCATCTGTTGCTGCTGCTGCTGCTACTAGCTCATCTGTTGCTGCTGCTGCTGCTACTAGCTCATCTGTTGCTGCTGCTGCTGCTACTAGCTCATCTGTTGCTGCTGCTGCTGCTGCTAGCTCATCTGTTGCTGCTGCTGCTGCTACTAGCTCATCTGTTGCTGCTGCTGCTGCTGCTAGCTCATCTGTTGCTGCTGCTGCTGCTACTAGCTCATCTGTTGCTGCTGCTGCTGCTGCTAGTTCATCTGTTGCTGCTGCTGCTGCTACTAGCTCATCTGTTGTTGCTGCTGCTGCTACTAGCTCATCTGTTGTTGCTGCTGCTGCTACTAGCTCATCTGTTGTTGCTGCTGCTGCTACTAGCTCATCTGTTGTTGCTGCTGCTGCTACTAGCTCATCTGTTGTTGCTGCTGCTGCTACTAGCTCATCTGTTGTTGCTGCTGCTGCTACTAGCTCATCTGTTGTTGCTGCTGCTGCTACTAGCTCATCTGTTGTTGCTGCTGCTGCTACTAGCTCATCTGTTGTTGCTGCTGCTGCTACTAGCTCATCTGTTGTTGCTGCTGCTGCTACTAGCTCATCTGTTGTTGTTGCTGCTGCTACTAGCTCATCTGTTGTTGCTGCTGCTGCTATTAGCTCATCTGCTGCTGCTGCTACTAGCTCATCTGCTGCTGCGGGTGCTGCTGCTATTAGCTCATCTGCTGCTGCTTCATCATCATCTGCTGCTACTAGTTCATCATCTGTTGCTGCTACTGCTCCTAAGTTCATCATCATCTGCTTTCAATAGTTCATTGCTGCTGCTAGCTTGTTAAGTACTATTTCATCTGCTGCTTCTACTACTAGCTCATCTGCTACCATTCACCCTCTGCTGCTGCTAGAACTAGCTCATCTGCTGCTGCTGCTGCTAGAACTAGCTCATCTGCTGCTGCTAGAACTAGCTCATCTGCTGCTGCTGCTACTAGTTCATCATCTGCTGCTGCTGCTGCTACTAGTTCATCATCTGCTGCTGCTGCTACTAGTTCATCATCTGCTGCTGCTGCTACTAGTTCATCATCATCATCTGCTGCTGCTGCTGCTACTAGTTCATCATCATCATCTGCTGCTGCTGCTGCTACTAGTTCATCATCATCATCTGCTGCTGCTGCTGCTACTAGTTCATCATCATCTGCTGCTGCTGCTGCTGCTACTAGTTCATCATCATCTGCTGCTGCTGGTGCTAGCTCATTTTCTGCTGCTGCTGCTAGCTCATCTGTTGTTGCTGCTGCTGCTACTAACTCATCTGTTGCTGCCGCTGCTACTAACTCATCTGTTGTTGCTGCTGCCGCTGCTACTAACTCATCTGTTGTTGCTGCTGCCGCTGCTACTAACTCATCTGTTGTTGCTGCTGCTACTAACTCATCTGTTGTTACTGCTGCTGCTGCTACTAACTCATCTGTTGTTGTTGCTGCTGCTGCTGCTGTGCTACTAACTCATCTGTTGTTGCTGCTGCTACTAGCTCATCTGTTGTTGTTGTTGCTGCTACTAGCTCATCTGTTGTTGTTGCTGCTGCTACTAGCTCATCTGTTGTTGTTGCTGCTGCTACTAGCTCATCTGTTGCTGCTGCTGCTGCTACTAGCTCATCTGTTGCTGCTGCTGCTGCTACTAGCTCATCTGTTGCTGCTGCTGCTGCTACTAGCTCATCTGTTGCTGCTGCTGCTGCTACTAGCTCATCTGTTGCTGCTGCTGCTGCTACTAGCTCATCTGTTGCTGCTGCTGCTGCTACTAGCTCATCTGTTGCTGCTGCTGCTGCTACTAGCTCATCTGTTGCTGCTGCTGCTGCTACTAGCTCATCTGTTGCTGCTGCTGCTGCTACTAGCTCATCTGTTGCTGCTGCTGCTGCTACTAGCTCATCTGCTGCTGCTGCTGCTGCTACTAGCTCATCTGTTGCTGCTGCTGCTGCTGCTGCTGCTACTAGCTCATCTGTTGCTGCTGCTGCTGCTACTAGCTCATCTGTTGCTGCTGCTGCTGCTGCTACTAGCTCATCTGTTGCTGCTGCTGCTGCTGCTGCTGCTACTAGCTCATCTGTTGCTGCTGCTGCTGCTGCTAGTTCATCTGTTGTTGCTGCTGCTGCTAGCTCATCTGTTGTTGCTGCTGCTACTAGCTCATCTGTTGCTGCTGATGCTACTAGCTAATCTGTTGTTGCTGCTGCTACTAGCTCATCTGTTGTTGCTGCTGCTACTAGCTCATCTGTTGTTGCTGCTGCTACTAGCACATCTGTTGCTGCTGCTGCTGCTACTAGCTCATCTGTTGCTGCTGCTGCTGCTACTAGCTCATCTGTTGCTGCTGCTGCTGCTACTAGCTCATCTGTTGCTGCTGCTGCTGCTACTAGCTCATCTGTTGCTGCTGCTGCTGCTACTAGCTCATCTGTTGCTGCTGCTGCTGCTACTAGCTCATCTGTTGTTGCTGCTGCTGCTACTAGCTCATCTGTTGTTGCTGCTGCTGCTACTAGCTCATCTGTTGTTGCTGCTGCTGCTACTAGCTCATCTGTTGTTGCTGCTGCTGATACTAGCTCATCTGTTGTTGCTGCTGCTGATACTAGCTCATCTGTTGTTGCTGCTGCTGCTACTAGCTCATCTGTTGTTGCTGCTGCTGCTACTAGCTCATCTGTTGTTGCTGCTGCTGCTATTAGCTCATCTGCTGCTTCTGCTACTAGCTCATCTGCTGCTTCATCATCATCTGCTGCTGCTTCATCATCATCTGCTGCTACTAGTTCATCATCTGTTGCTGCTACTGCTCCTAAGTTCATCATCATCTGCTTTCAATAGTTCATTGCTGCTGCTAGCTTGTTAAGTACTATTTCATCTGCTGCTTCTACTACTAGCTCATCTGCTACCATTCACCCTCTGCTGCTGCTAGAACTAGCTCATCTGCTGCTGCTGCTGCTAGAACTAGCTCATCTGCTGCTGCTGCTGCTAGAACTAGCTCATCTGCTGCTGCTACTAGTTCATCATCTGCTGCTGCTACTAGTTCATCATCTGCTGCTGCTGCTACTAGTTCATCATCATCATCTGCTGCTGCTGCTACTAGTTCATCATCATCTGCTGCTGCTGCTGCTACTAGTTCATCATCTGCTGCTGCTGCTGCTACTAGTTCATCATCATCATCTGCTGCTGCTGCTACTAGTTCATCATCATCTGCTGCTGCTGCTGCTACTAGTTCATCATCATCATCTGCTGCTGCTGCTGCTACTAGTTCATCATCATCATCTGCTGCTGCTGCTGCTACTAGTTCATCATCATCTGCTGCTGCTGCTGCTACTAGTTCATCATCATCTGTTGCTGCTGCTGCTACTAGTTCATCATCATCTGCTGCTGCTGCTGCTACTAGTTCATCATCATCTGCTGCTGCTGCTGCTACTAGTTCATCATCATCTGCTGCTGCTACTACTAGTTCATCATCATCTGCTGCTGCTACTACTAGTTCATCATCATCTGCTGCTGCTGCTACTAGTTCATCATCATCTGCTGCTGCTGCTACTAGTTCATCATCATCTAATAGTTAATTTGCTGCTGCTAGGTTGTTTAGTACTATTTCATCTGCTGTTTCTACTACTAGCTCATCTGCTACTATTCACCCTCTGCTGCTGCTAGCTCATCTGCTGCTGCTGCTGCTGCTGCTGCTACTACTAGCTCATCTGCTGCTGCTGCTACTAGCTCATCTGCTACTAGCTCATCATCATCTGCTTTTGTTGCTGCTGCTAGTTCAACATCATCATCTGCTTCTAATAGTTCATTGCTGCTGCTAGCTTGTTTAGTACTATTTCTACTACTAGCTCATCTGCTACTATTCACTCTCTGCTGCTGCTAGCTCATCTGCTGCTACTACTACTACTAGCTCATCTGCTGCTAGCTCACCATCATCTGCTGCTGCTGCTGCTACTAGCTCACCATCATCTGCTGCTGCTACTAGCTCACCATCATCTGCTGCTGCTACTAGCTCACCATCATCTGCTGCTGCTGCTACTAGCTCATCTGCTGCTGCTGCTACTAGTTCATCATCATCTACTGCTGCTAGTTCATCATCATCATCTGTTGCTGCTGTTACTAGGTCATCATCATCTGCTCTCAATAGTTCATTGCTGCTGCTAGGTTGTTTAGTACTATTTCATCTGCTGCTTTTACTACTAGCTCATCTGCTACTATTCACCCTCTGCTGCTGCTAGTTCATCATCATCTACTGCTGCTAGTTCATCATCTGCTGCTGCTGCTACTAGTTCATCATCATCTGCTTCTAATAGTTCATTGCTGCTGCTAGAACTAGCTCATCTGCTGCTGCTGCTGCTACTAGTTCATCATCTGCTGCTACTAGTTCATCATGTGCTGCTGCTAGTTCATGTGCTGCTGCTGCTGCTAGAACTAGCTCATCTGCTGCTATTAGTTCATCATCATCTGCTGCTGCTGCTACTAGTTAATCATCATCTGCTGCTGCTGCTACTAGTTCATCATCATCTGCTGCTGCTGCTGCTACTAGTTCATCATCATCTGCTGCTGCTGCTACTAGTTCATCATCTGCTGCTGCTGCTGCTACTAGTTCATCATCTGCTTCTAATAGTTCATTGCTGCTGCTAGCTTGTTAAGTACTATTTCATCTGCTGCTTCTACTACTAGCTCATCTGCTACTATTCACCCTCTGCTGCTGCTGTTGCTAGACCTGCTGCTAGTTCATGTGCTGCTGCTGCTGCTAGAACTAGCTCATCTGCTGCTGCTGCTACTACTAGCTCATCATCTGCTGCTACTAGTTCATCATCATCTGCTGCTGCTGCTGCTACTAGTTCATCATCATCTGCTGCTACTAGTTCATCATCATCTGCTGCTGCTGCTTCTAGTTCATCATCATCTGCTGCTGCTGTTTCTAGTTCATCATCATCTGCTGCTTCTGCTACTAGTTCATCATCATCTGCTGCTACTAGTTCATCATCATCTGCTGCTACTAGTTCATCATCATCTGCTGCTACTAGTTCATCATCATCTAATAGTTAATTTGCTGCTGCTAGCTTGTTTAGTACTATTTCTACTACTAGCTTATCTGCTACTACTCACCCTCTGCTGCTGCTAGTTCATCTGCTGCTACTACTACTACTACAAGCTCATCTGCTGCTGCTCTTGCTGCTATTAGCTCATTTGCTGCTGCTGCTGCTATTAGTTCCCCTGCTGCTGCTACTAGCTCATCTGGTGCTGCTGCTGCTACTAGTTCATCTGCTGCTGCTGCTACTAGATCATCATCATCTGCTGCTGCTGCTGTTACTAGTTCATCATCATCTGCTCTCAATAGTTCATTGCTGCTGCTAGGTTGTTTAGTACTATTTCATCTGCTGCTTCTACTACTAGCTCATCTGCTACTATTCACCCTCTGCTGCTGCTAGCTCATCTGCTGCTGCTGCTGCTACTAGCTAATCTGCTGCTGCTACTACTAGCTCATCTGCTGCTGCTACTACTAGCTCATCTGCTGCTGATGCTGCTGCTACTAGTTCATCATCTGCTTCTAATAGTTCATTGCTGCTGCTAGCTTGTTTAGTACTATTTCTACTACTAGCTTATCTGCTACTACTCACCCTCTGCTGCTGCTCTTGCTGCTATTAGCTCATTTGCTGCTGCTGCTGCTATTAGTTCCCCTGCTGCTGCTACTAGCTCATCTGGTGCTACTGCTGTTACTAGCTCATCTGCTGCTGCTGCTGCTGCTACTAGTTCATCTGCTGCTGCTGCTACTAGCTCATCATCATTTACTGCTGCTAGTTCATCATCATCATCTGCTGCTGCTGTTACTAGTTCATCATCATCTGCTCTCAATAGTTCATTGCTGCTGCTAGGTTGTTTAGTACTATTTCATCTGCTGCTTCTACTACTAGCTCATCTGCTACTATTCACCCTCTGCTGCTGCTAGTTCATCATCATCTACTGCTGCTAGGTAATCTGCAGCTGCTGCTACTAGTTCATCATCATCTGCTTCTAATAGTTCATTGCTGCTGCTAGGTTGTTTAGTACTATTTCATCTGCTGCTTCTACTACTAGCTCATCTGCTACTATTTACCCTCTGCTGCTGCTAGTTTATGTGCTGCTGCTGCTGCTGCTGCTAGCTCATCTGCTGCTGCTGTTGCTAGAGCTGCTGCTAGCTCATCTGCTGCTGCTGTTGCTAGAACTAGCTCATCTGCTGCTGCTGTTGCTAGAACTAGCTCATCTGCTGCTGCTGCTACTAGTTCATCATCTGCTGCTGCTGCTGCTGCTACTAGTTCATCATCTGCTGCTGCTGCTGCTGCTGCTACTAGTTCATCATCTGCTGCTGCTGCTACTAGTTCATCATCTGCTGCTGCTACTAGTTCATCATCTGCTGCTGCTGCTGCTGCTACTAGTTCATCATCTGCTGCTGCTGCTACTAGTTCATCATCTGCTGCTGCTGCTACTAGTTCATCATCTGCTGCTGCTGCTACTAGTTCATCATCTGCTGCTGCTGCTGCTAGTTCATCATCTGCTGCTGCTGCTACTAGTTCATCATCTGCTGCTGCTGCTGCTGCTACTAGTTCATCATCTGCTGCTGCTGCTGCTGCTACTAGTTCATCATCTGCTGCTGCTGCTGCTGCTACTAGTTCATCATCTGCTGCTGCTGCTGCTGCTACTAGTTCATCATCTGCTGCTGCTGCTGCTGCTACTAGTTCATCATCTGCTGCTGCTGCTGCTGCTACTAGTTCATCATCTGCTGCTGCTGCTGCTGCTACTAGTTCATCATCTGCTGCTGCTGCTGCTGCTACTAGTTCATCATCTGCTGCTGCTGCTGCTGCTACTAGTTCATCATCTGCTGCTGCTGCTGCTGCTACTAGTTCATCATCTGCTGCTGCTGCTGCTGCTACTAGTTCATCATCTGCTGCTGCTGCTGCTGCTGCTACTAGTTCATCATCTGCTGCTGCTGCTGCTGCTGCTACTAGTTCATCATCTGCTGCTGCTGCTGCTGCTGCTACTAGTTCATCATCTGCTGCTGCTGCTGCTGCTGCTACTAGTTCATCATCTGCTGCTGCTGCTGCTGCTACTAGTTCATCATCTGCTGCTGCTGCTGCTGCTACTAGTTCATCATCTGCTGCTGCTGCTGCTGCTACTAGTTCATCATCTGCTGCTGCTGCTGCTGCTACTAGTTCATCATCTGCTGCTGCTGCTGCTGCTACTAGTTCATCATCTGCTGCTGCTGCTGCTGCTACTAGTTCATCATCTGCTGCTGCTGCTACTACTAGCTCATCTGCTGCTGCTGCTACTACTACTAGCTCATCTGCTGCTGCTACTAGTTCATCATCATCTGCTGCTGCTACTAGTTCACCTTCTGCTGCTGCTAGTTCATCTGCTGCTGCTGCTAGCTCATCTGCTGCTGCTGCTGCTGCTGCTGCTAGCTCATCACCTGCTGCTGCTGCTAGCTCATCACCTGCTGCTGCTGCTGCTGCTGCTGCTGCTAGCTCATCACCTGCTGCTGCTTCTGCTACTAGCTCATCTGCTACTATTCACCTTTTGCTGCTGTTAGTTCATCTGCTGCTGCCGTTGTTGCTGCTACTAGCTCATCTGCTGCTGCTGCTGCTACTAGATCACCTGCTGCTGCTGCTGCTGCTAGCTCATCACCTGCTGCTGCTAGCTCATCACCTGCTGCTGCTGCTGCTGCTGCTGCTGCTAGCTCATCACCTGCTGCTGCTGCTGCTGCTGCTGCTGCTGCTGCTAGCTCATCACCTGCTGCTGCTGCTGCTGCTGCTGCTAGCTCATCACCTGCTGCTGCTGCTGCTAGCTCATCACCTGCTGCTGCTGCTGCTAGCTCATCACCTGCTGCTGCTGCTGCTAGCTCATCACCTGCTGCTGCTGCTGCTGCTGCTAGCTCATCACCTGCTGCTGCTGCTGCTGCTGCTAGCTCATCACCTGCTGCTGCTGCTAGCTCATCACCTGCTGCTGCTAGCTCATCACCTGCTGCTGCTAGCTCATCACCTGCTAGCTCATCACCTGCTGCTGCTGCTGCTAGCTCATCACCTGCTGCTGCTGCTGCTAGCTCATCACCTGCTGCTGCTGCTGCTGCTAGCTCATCACCTGCTGCTGCTGCTGCTGCTGCTAGCTCATCACCTGCTGCTGCTGCTGCTGCTGCTAGCTCATCACCTGCTGCTGCTGCTGCTGCTGCTAGCTCATCACCTGCTGCTGCTGCTGCTGCTGCTAGCTCATCACCTGCTGCTGCTGCTGCTGCTGCTAGCTCATCACCTGCTGCTGCTGCTGCTGCTGCTAGCTCATCACCTGCTGCTGCTGCTGCTGCTGCTAGCTCATCACCTGCTGCTGCTGCTGCTGCTGCTAGCTCATCACCTGCTGCTGCTGCTGCTGCTGCTAGCTCATCACCTGCTGCTGCTGCTGCTGCTGCTAGCTCATCACCTGCTGCTGCTGCTGCTGCTGCTAGCTCATCACCTGCTGCTGCTGCTGCTGCTGCTAGCTCATCGCCTGCTGCTGCTGCTGCTGCTGCTAGCTCATCACCTGCTGCTGCTGCTGCTAGCTCATCACCTGCTGCTGCTGCTGCTAGCTCATCACCTGCTGCTGCTGCTGCTAGCTCATCACCTGCTGCTGCTGCTGCTGCTGCTAGCTCATCACCTGCTAGCTCATCACCTGCTGCTGCTGCAGCTGCTGCTGCTGCTAGCTCATCACCTGCTGCTGCTGCTGCTGCTGCTGCTAGCTCATCACCTGCTGCTGCTGCTGCTGCTGCTGCTGCTAGCTCATCACCTGCTGCTGCTGCTGCTGCTGCCGCTGCTAGCTCATCACCTGCTGCTGCCGCTGCTAGCTCATCACCTGCTGCTGCCGCTGCTAGCTCATCACCTGCTGCTGCTAGCTCATCACCTGCTGCTGCCGCTGCTAGCTCATCACCTGCTGCTGCTAGCTCATCACCTGCTGCTGCCGCTGCTAGCTCATCACCTGCTGCTGCTAGCTCATCACCTGCTGCTGCTAGCTCATCACCTGCTGCTGCTAGCTCATCACCTGCTGCTGCCGCTACTAGCTCATCTGCTGCTGCCGCTACTAGCTCATCTGCTGCTGCCGCTACCCTTTTTTCTTCCAATGCTACTCTGTTTCTGCTGCTGCTACTAATTTTTCTGGAACAAATAAATTTTCAAAACAATAAAAAAATATATTCTTATTTGTGATGTTCATACAAACCTTAATCAACCGAGTTCTCCTCAATGAACGTTAACAGGACCTTTTCTATAATCATTTAAAGTGATTAATTTTGCAGCTTCCAAGTAAATAATTGTGGAGGTGTATTCCAATGATACATCTTGCAATAAGTATGGTGAAATATCAAGCCTCAATGATTGAGAAACAAATTGAGAATTGAATGACAGCACTGAGAAACTTATTCATTAATCAAATTGTGGCCAAAAACATCTAATTCTGCTAATGCAAAAAACTATATTCCAGATTTCTGCAAACTTTGGACGATGGGAATGATCTAAAAATAATGCTCTAAAACGAAAAATTATTCAAACAACCTAAGTTATTGTTTCCATACAATATATTAAAGATGGAAAAAGTCTTATGGACTTTCTTTGTAATATTTTGCTTAATTTGTTTTTCTACCATGAACGTCTCCCAGCTTATTTACTTTAAAAAAAAAAACTATGATAAAAAATACATTAGTCCTTGTACTACTAAATATATAAAAATCTTTAATTACATTTACTTTCCTATTTAATTAGATTTTAAAGTCAACTTTAACAAGAGAGAAAAAATCTGATAACAGTTCTGAAATGCACTAACAATTAAAAATGAATACGCTAACTCGCATACCGAAAAATAATCACATATCAGAACATAAGACTAATGAATCAGAATCTCTAACCATGAATGTTTATAAAGCCAGAAACAACATGATTCAGCAGTATCTACTACTATAGTTATTAAACCACAAGCTCAACGAAATAACTGTTCATTTTATAACATGGCTACAAAAGCCGACCCAAATAATTTTGCCCCTGAACCAAAGGAAAACTTTTCATCAAGCTTTTTTTTCGATATAGAGAGAGACACACGTAAATTAGTTAATTTCCCTCAACAGTTTAAGTAATAAAAAAAAATCTCATTACTACTTATGGAAAATATAAATGTGTTAGTGATGATAAAGAAAGTATTTAATTGCCACAGGTATACAAACTAATATAAAGATAAAAACTTATGACCCTGAAAAGGTTTAGTGCCACCTAACAGTTCGAAATAAGAAGCTCAATACTGATGATAACAGACTATTCTACCAACTGCTATACTTGCAAAACTTTATTTCATCTGCTTCTCGACTATCATTTCACTTTTAATTTCTCCCTTGAAAAGGCACCAATTTTCATTTGACCCTTAAAAAAGGAAAAAAGTTCAACTTGTAAGATTCGTCATGTTGAAACACCATTTGGTCATGTGATAATGATGATAACGATAACAATAACAATATCAATGCTTATAGAACGCTTTTAGTTCAACCCCTCACCATAAACAGTTACCTTGATTACTTCACTCGTCACAAACTGTAGTTATCCCATACATGTAAATTCCAGCTATGGATTGATTAGCAGAGGCAATGAAAACACAATGATGATGGTGACAAATGCAGGAATGAACCACAATATAAATGTCGCTTTCAGACTAAATAGCTTCACGTGGCAACCAGGTTTAACAATCAAAGTAGAGCAATGTTAGGTACCTAAAGGTTTTCATCGAGAAACTGGCCTGAATAGAAATCAAGAACTAGCTGCCATGGAGACTACAGAGGCAATACTATGGAAAAAAAACATGGCAGTGTGTTCACCTAGCATTCGTATGGCACCAGATCGTTCGCAGCCCAGGACGGTGAGTTTAAGCTGTTTACTGGGCGGCCACTGCTGTGGTTGGGCACATCCCGGGTGACGTTTTGGCGAGCATCTATTCCGATGAAACTGGAACTAGACACCTTTTAAAAGAGACGAGAAGAAATTAGTACGTATAGATTACATCCGCAGAAAATTCATGGAATATGAATACCATCTGGCAAGATAAAAATAACTAAAGAGAAAAGGTGTTGACAAATAAAATGGACAAGAAATAGAAAAAGAAAGGACTTTTAAAATGAAGAGCTCAAATGGAAAGAAAAACCTAGTTTTTCAAAATAATATTAACCTTTTAAGAGTGTAGAATTTCTTTATACCCAAGCTACACTTAAAAATAAAAAATGAAGAGCTCAAATGGAAAGAAAAACCTAGTTTTTCAAAATAATATTAACCTTTTAAGAGTGTAGAATTTCTTTATACCCAAGCTACACTGTTAAAAATAAAAAAAAATCTTAAAAATTTTCGTTTGCTTTATTATTCCTATTTAAACCTCTTGTCAAATACATTGCCGTGTTCCCTATACACAGAACTATCTATCATTATACAGAATTCCTATAAAAATCATTTTAATATTTTAATTAATTCACCTACCATACATGGCAATATTAAATTCTTATAAAAGTCATATATACCTCGTTATATACAATGCCATTACCTCAGAGTTTGTAATTTGAATTTGTTATTAATTCACACTAAGACTTCTATTCTCGACTAGAAAACCCACTGAAGGAAGACTATTTAAATCTTACTGGAATTTAATTATTAGTTCTTATACTTTAATTTCCAAGACTTTAAACGTCATTCTCAGACTTGAAATATGCATAAATACTGCAATAAGAGGGTAGTAATAATTGATTTCCTCGATGTGAACATTTATCTACAGTATATGTTTGAGACTTCTAAAGATACATGGTTCAAGTGGAAAACTATTCAAGAATTGAAAAAGTCTAGTTCATTCATTTAAAAAGTTATGAATCCTGTCCATTAACAAAATTAAGATAGAAGTTAAATCCTTAGTTTTCAGATGCTTCTTATCCTAAGATCCAAATTACTGTTTAATACAAAGTTTTGAAGTAAAAAGAATCAAGTAACAATATTGCAAGACCTAGAGGTTAACGAAATAAATTTAAATCTAACTTAAGTGTTTTTGAATAAAGAATAAAATGCTAACACTTTAAAAAATTCAACGTTCTCGGTAAACTACGGCTCATCAGTTCCATTTAAGATCCGATATCATTTAACTTTATTCTAGTAACATTTACATTGCAGATTTTGTGAACATCCTTGGATGTTTTTCCTATCTGTAAGCATTCATGAAAGGTTGCATACCTCAGTGTTCAGTTGCCTCCTTTCCTCGCATGTTTGGGCCAAGAAATTCCAGGTCTCTGGAGAAGGTTGTTGAAGTGGATTCCTTTTAAACGTAGTTGTTTTTCACAAATAATGCAAGAGTTGTTTTGATCTGTCTTTGCATATTTACTTTCAGATTCATGCGGTTCTACTACCAAAATGGCTGTTTTTCTCTTGCGTGAAAAAGGTCCCAGAACTACCTCGCCTTTTATTCTGAAAGAGAAAGATTTTTTTCTACTCTTTTCCTTTCCATAAAAAAAAATCAAGTGATTTACATGCCATATGAGAATCTTAGGTCTAATAGTAAAAAATTAAAGGACAATTAAGTTTGGACAATCTCACTACGTATTTTTTTTAATAGCATCCAAAAGACTTAGATTACCAGCTCGTATATTGGAACTGGATCTGGTATTGCAGTTTGCACGTCGAGCATGACCGATAACTTGGGCAGGGCTTACAATACTTTCATAAAATCTAACTAAAATAGATAAATTCTGGTTTCTCCTTCCTACGAATCATCTCAAAACTTGATGAAAGTAGAATATAACATACTCTAATAAAGATAGATTAATTAAACTCAAGTAATTTTGTCAATATTATTTATAAAAATCAAATATTTTGTCAATATTAGCTATAGAAATCAAACAAAAAGTTTATAGAACCTAAATATTTATTTTCAGGTCTAAAGCTTTTTCTTTTTTTTTCTTTTATAGTAATTTAGTCAATGTATATTCCACCCTGAACCTAAGATTAGGGTAATTCTTTAATTTAAAATTGGTTGCTAGAAAATTGATCGGTCATTAAATGGTATTTTTTGATGGTCTTAATCAATTACCTTTTAATACTTTATATCTGGATTATAGATTTATATTTGTTCCATTTACTACTTATGGTGTTGATATAAACTTTTTGTTCAGACCAAACCAACTGCAAATGTTGCTACACTTCTATGAACAGTTTGATTAAAACTCAAATACAAGATGATAATATGCGGAAATTTTTACCAAATTAGTAAGAACTTTACCAGTACCTGTATAATATGACATGACCAGTCTAGAAATAGTAAAGAAATAAATAGCTAATGATTTCCTTAAGTAAAAACAGAATAATTGTAGACTTTGAACTGGGGACAATACAAAAATTAAGTTTAAGTAGTATAATAAAGTTTAATGAAGTACCACTAATTGCATAGATAATTTGGTTGAATACATGCAATAAAAAATGTACGCATAAACCAAATTCTGGAACTTCTGCAGTACTAATCTAATGGCCTTCCTTAATTCTAAAAACGTACGATTCCAGTGGCTTTAGTAATTCATAATTCCAATATGTCATTGAACCCACTGTACAAAAAAAAAAAAAAAAAAAAAAATGTCAATCAGAATAATGAAGTCCTGGAGCTACCCCAATTCTACGAATATTGAGCAATGCATCTGGCTTCCCCGCTCCATTATTTCAAATGTCAGAAATCCTGTGTCAAGCTGTCAGTGATTATGAAATCAGATTAAGTAGCGAGAGACTAAAATTGCAAGTATGAATGAAAATGAGACGAAACTAAACCTAATTTGCAAATACGAATGATAATGAGAGAACGTGATTTGCAAGTATGAATGAAAATGAAACAAGAGACCGAACCTAATTTGCCAATATGAATGAAAACGAGAGACAACCTAATTTGCAAATACGAAGGGAAAATAAGACAGACTGAATGTTATTTGCCAAGTATGAATGAAAATTTGACAAGAGACCGCACCTAATTTGCCGATATGAATGAAAATAAGAGAGACTGAACCTAATTTGCAAACACAAAGGGAAAATAAGACAGAATGAACATTATTTGCCAAGTATGAATGAAAAATGAGACAAGAGACAACCTTATTTGCAAATACGAATGCAAAAGAGAGTGAACGTGATTTGCAAATAGGAATGAAAGTGAGATTTGAGACTGAACGTAATTAGCAAGTATGAAGGAATTGAGAGAGACAGAACATGATTTGCAAGTATGAAGGAAAATGAGATTAGAGACAGAACATGAATTGTAAGTATGAAGGAAAATGAGATTAGAGACAGAACATGATTTGTAAGTATGAAGGAAAATGTAATTGGAGAGAAAGCGATTTGCAAGTATGAAGGAAAATGAGATAGAGGGCACTTTAGGGAGGTTTGTGAAACTAACTGCTCCTGATCAAGAGATCCCTAAATTGGAAACAGTAAATCGAGGTTGTGTTGATTAATAAAGAAAATCTAAGGATGAAATGGTAAAAAGGCTAAATAGCCTTAAATGCTTCAATATGAAAATTGCTAAGAAATTTAGAGTAAGGCTATTTAAGATTGGAATGGCTACTCTTTCATGATGATACACTCACGCTTTTAAAGTCCAGAAGTCTGAATGAAGTTTGGGACATCTCCACTTCGAGAGCAAACATCAGGTCACCTATCTGAAAGGGGTTGGCAAGATAAAACAGAAAAAAAAATAACTCAAGAGTATTTATTAGGCCAAAGCTATTATGTACGAATAGTATGGTTTCTTAGTCAATAGTAAAATTATATATGGAGTCTCAAAGTGATGTATTAGGTACTAGTAAAGATTTTTAGTTAGTAATAAAGTGATTTATTCTATACTGGTGATTTATTAGTTAAAGGGATTTATTAGCTACTAATAAGAGTAATTTATAGTTGGGCCTTCTGATAGATTTCTTGGATAATAAGGATTTATTTAGTACTAGTAATAATAAGGGGCCACAGAGATACATACTAGGTCGCAATAAATTCAAATATTATGCACCAATAGAGAGAATTTCCGGCCCATGAACATTTTTCAAATCAGTTTTATTAATACAAATCAAGTTCAAAGTTCAAACAAACTGCAAAATCAAAAATTCTTCATAAACCTTAAGAAATCTTCACACTATTTAGGAAAGTAGTAAAAAACAAGCAACTTACCTTTTATAAATCACAAGAAAACTATACTCAGTGCCTTTAGTTTCAATGCAATTTAATAAAAAAGTGTTTTCACCGTAGTTCAAACCAACTCCATTTCAGAAGCAACGTCCTGCTGATGGGAGTCACTCCATGCTTGTGTTTCAGCAAGAGCATTTGTACTTGGTAACATCAATTTACAAGCCCTTTCTGTCAAATCAAATGGCTCTCAGTGTCCTAAGCCTTTAATGAAAAATATTTATTAATATGTGTTTTATACTGTGAGATAGAAGACTTTTTTTAAGAGTACTATGACTGTCAAATTGTTGTGCGCGAACACTGAACTCTTTAGGCAACGTGTGTTAAGTCTGATAGGTGACGTGTTGTAAGCCTAATGGGAAGAGTAATTTCCATCATAGTGGAGATTTCCACAAAATCTAGCAATTCAACATATTGACAGAGCAACATTGCATTTACTTGCTCCGAGGGGTAAGCAGTAGGCTACCGCTCGGGCGATCGCAGGAACATGGTACTCGTCTGAAGAGTATCTGGCTGTGTGAAGTGTATTCACGAACCTTTTTATATAAAAAAGTGAAAAAAAACCATGTTCCAATGTCTTATTATCCATTATCCGCCGACATGGGGCATCAGTATCTATTAAAGAAAAAACATTACATATAATAAGATATATTATATAAAAATATACATACATATTTACTTTAAAAAAAATGTAAACATTAACAAAAGAGAGGGAGTGATAAAAATTGTAGAAGAAATCCATATGATGATAACAATAGCATATGAAATAACGTCGCTAATAAAAAACACCTGAGTCAGTACCAAGAGTAACAGTAGAAGTGACGAAAACACTAAAAAGGCATTTAATGAAGCAAAGCAGCAACATAAGAAGGCATGATAATCTATTTAATAATAGATAAAAGATAATAAATAAAAGTAGTAAAACTCCCTAACTTTACACAATCAAAAATTTTTTGTATAAATGCTCTATAAATACAGCTTGGAAAAAATCATAATTTACAAAAAGGAGAGACAAAAGACCCGAAAAATTACGGCAAAATAAATACTCTTAATATATATAATATTCACAAAGATCATATCGAGTCCAATAAAAAGACAGCTAGACTTTATCAACTTAGAGAGTAGGTAGAGAGTAATCAGGTTTCAGAAGTAGGTATTCAACCACTGAACATATCCATGAAATTAACAAGCAGATGGAAAAATCATCAAGTATGACAACCCACTATGTATGACAGTTATGGACCCGGAAAGTTTTTATTGTTAAAACTTCAGCAACAATTAAAGCATTTCAAAAGCATGGAATAGATGAATTTTATGTTAGAAAACCTAGAGATCTATACAGGTAACGGGCAGTATAGCAAAGATGGTGAGAAAATTTAGACGAGAAAATTTCGACTGAGAAAAGAGTTAGACAAGGAGAGCCCATCTCTCCCCTCAAATCATTTACAGCATGCCTACAAAAATCTTAAGAAATTAGATTGGTAAAATTTAAGAATTAACATAATGGGGAATACCTCATAAGACTTGTATTGTAAAACTCGAAAACTGTACCGCTGAATGTAAATTATGCTTATGTTAAAATATAAACATACGTACATTACATTAAATTAATCTAATTATTTCTTTTTACTGTACAGGCTATGTGTAGGCTTACCTGTATTGTATTAAATTTTGTCTTAAAAGTTACTCATCACAGCAATATACTTTACAACTCTGGTAACTGAACTCTACAAATCGAAAAGTTGCTGAAAAATATATTTCAATCTGCATGGGGAGAAGGATCATCTATGCCACCATCATGACCGAGCTCCATTGTAGTTTCCAGAGGAGGGGTTGCGCAAGAAGGGATGTTGGAGAAATGGTGTCAGGCTCGGAAGAATCAGTGGTTAGAAATGGTAGTGGTGGTGGTGGTGATGGCCGAGACTCTGAGGCTGGAAGAGGTGGGCATGGCAGTTTCTCACAAAGAGGAGAGAGAATAGTTACGGGCAGCTGTTTTGCATACTCCATCTTTTCCAAGATGCCCTTTTAACCAACTAAAGCCTTATCCATGGATCGCATGATCTTCAGTCCGTACTAATGAATGGTCCATGCTGTACGCCCTTTGCCCAAACTCTTCCACCAACCTTGACATCACTGACAACGAGTTGTCTAGTTACATCCTCTTCCTCACTTGCAGAATGGACAAATTCAGCCAGGTTTTCATAAGTTGGCTACTCATCATGACCATCTAGCGAAACCAAGATGTCTTTCCCGATCACTTCAGATGAAGCCTTCCATTTAAATGGTCCCCAGCATAGTCACGATCTTCTTGTCCGTCTCTTGGAATGCTTCATCAGGACTGAAGCCGCCAAAGTCCTTCATGCACCATGGCCACACAAGTTTCTAACATGCAATGATGGTCTCTGGCTTGACATTGGGGAAGGAATCCATGGACAACAGCCAGACAATTCTGCCATTACAAATCCCTTCCAAAATTGGATAACGTTAAGGTCAGTGTCGTTGTCGATGGCATCTTGGAGTCGCACCATCACTTCTTAGCTGTAATGGGCCTTTAAATCTTTTATTACACCATGGTCCATAGGCTGAATGAGTGCAGTGGTGTTTGGAGGAACCACCACCACTTACACATTAGATATCATTATCCTAATGGAGGATAGATGTCCAGGAGCATTGTCAAGGATGAGGAGCACCTTAAACTCCATGCCCTTACTCTCGAGGTAGTCCTTCACATCTGGCATGAAGCCATACTGAAGAAGCCAACTCGAGAAGAGCTTTTTCGTTCATGCCTTCCTTGTGCATTCAGTATACAGACAGCAAATTCATGTCGAGACCCCGAAATGCACAGGCCTTGCCAACTTCATAAATGAAGCCAGGTTCAATAAGGTGGCTGTTGGGGTTTTC
Organism: Palaemon carinicauda; assembly: GCF_036898095.1. Lineage (NCBI taxonomy): Eukaryota > Metazoa > Arthropoda > Malacostraca > Decapoda > Palaemonidae > Palaemon > Palaemon carinicauda. Next base: position 41,946,462 of record NC_090766.1, on the reverse strand, counting down.
CCACAAAATCAACCTACACATGGGGGAAGGCAGAAGTCATTTATTAGCATGGGGTTTTGTTAGTAATATTTCATATAAAAATGACACCGTAAATGCCATACTATTTTTTTTAACAAGACGCCCATATTACTGTATAAGCTGTAAATACCATACTATTTTTATAACAAGACAGCCAAAATTACTGTACAAAAAATCAATCTAAAAAAATTGAGAGGCCAAATTTTACACTTAAATTAGAAAAAGAGGAACAAAAATTTATACCATTAGCCTACATGTCCTTTGCTGTCTTAAATCCAGAAGCATGACCTTCCTCCTTGGTAATGAACATTTTGGGGGCATCATCTTGCATACATAAACAAGCCTGTCAAGCAATGAAAAAAAAATATTTCAAGTACAGTTTGTACAATACAGTATACAGTATGATATACTACTATAAAATACAGTAATTTACTGCACATGTAAATTTAAGCAAACACATACAGTAACTAACAATTACGTTAAGCGCACATACATGAAAAAAAAAATAATAGTAAATAAAATATTACAGATATTGTAAGTTTCAAAAACTAAATTCAAATTACAAAACTATACTTGCATACAATAGGCTATTGTAGACACCTGTCTCTACGGTACACTAAGATTTTAGATTTCAAAAACAAGAGTACGTACGCTAATTAACATTTACACAGTGTAAGAACATCAAAAATAAAAAAAAAAATAAAAAATAAAAAAGTTATAAAATATTACAGGTACTGTAGGTACTGAAAAAAAAAAACTAAAATTAAAGGCTCCCTTTGGTATGCTACATTTCATGCTACAATAAAAAAAAAAAAAAAATTAATCACAAATTATATATCAACTAGGATAAGAATTTTATATATAAGTGTCTATGAACTTCTTAGTTGCATCCATATTCTAGAATTGTTCCGGCTTGAACCCCTTCTCCAAGAGCTTTTGGATCTTGTCCAGGGAAACTTGCCACTGTCCCATGGTCCGCAGAGGTCGACTCCCCAGTAATTTTCGCGTTTTTCAGCCCAAAACGCCGTTAAACTTACCAAACCAGCCTTTGCTGACTTGGAAAGGCAAATGTGGGAATGTGGGTCTTGGCTGGTGGAATGCAGAGGATTATCTTTCGTGAAATGGCGGAGCAGAGACTTTGCTTTTACCTGGAAGGCATTCCAGTTTATGAAGATTCCTTTGCGCTGCTGGTCCTTGATCTACAGAAACAAGGTATTTTCCATCGCTAATATGGCCTTTTCCCTCAACTTTGATATAACCTTTTTAATGCACGAGGCGGTCTTCGTTTTAGCGCATCAAAATTGCACTTTTACTCTCTCACGTTTTAGCGCATCAAAATTGCACTTTTACTCTCTCACTGCTAGCTACTGTACCAACCGTGTGTCACACAATTGTACATAATCCCTTTTGTATATACTATGCTTGTATCTGCGCTCTTCCCTCGCACTAAAAAGAACCTGAATGATCATGTCTCCGGTTTTGCTCTGTAACATTGTCTGTCTCTCGAACATGTTATGTCCTGTTGCCTTGAGGTTTTGTATATAAAGGAGAGTGTTCCTTAATAAACAACTCAGTTGATTGCATCCTGCCTTTGAGTTTACAACCCTCTCTCTCCTTCGTCACATTAGTGTGTCCTACGGCATTCATAGGCGTGTGTGTCCTACGGATTTCATAGGCATTTGTGTCGCTCCGGCTCGTCACGGGGTAGGCGTTGATGGAGGTTTGAAGGTCATGAAGTGGGTTCACATCACGAGGAGAGCCGTCTGCGGCAGGTTGCAGGCGAGTGATACTGGTCATTTTCCCGAGGGTGAGCGAAGTCCTTTGGTCCTCCAACGGTTGTTGAGAGAGCTGAAAAGGCGTTGCTATACGGGCGGCTCGCAACGGCAAGTACTGCTGCTGAAGGTATGCGTCATAGTAACGGTGAGAGGTGGAGGGGGGGAGGGGAGGCGGGAGGAGCGGTCACTCCGGGGTCACCAATGTGACGAAGGAGAGAGAGGGTTGTGAACTCAAAGGCAGGATGCAATCAACTGAGTTGTTTATTAAGGAACACTCTCCTTTATATACAAAACATCAAGGCAACAGGACATAACATGTTCGAGAGACAGACAATGTTACAGAGCAAAACCGGAGACATGATCATTCAGGTTCTTTTTAGTGCGAGGGAAGAGCGCAGATACAAGCATAATATATACAAAAGGAATTATGTACAATTGTGTGACACACGGTTGGTACACTACTGTTAAAATATAGTAAACTTTAATGACCAGATGTTGAAGTTTTTAACCTTTTCCAATATTTAACTTTTATTATTATAAGTACGACCTATAAATTTCTACGGCGTTATTGGTTTGGGCAATTTAAATTCATTGTTATAAGTTCTTGAATGATGGGTCATTTCAAAATTAGCGAACAAAAATCAAACTTTTACACTTTCAAATATTTTTTTTTTCCTTTTTATGATTTTCATTGAAAGAATAATTGCATGGTACAAATAAGGATGTAAAAGTTATAGTTTTGTTTTTTGTTTTCAGAAAACTTAGAGATCATGTCCATACATAGAAATTGGGCTTTCTATTCTATAGGTTATGCATAGAAATAAAAACCTTATTGGTTTCTATTACTGTGGGCAAGAGTTTAACAGTTTTATTCTGTACTATTTTGCACTTCTTAAAGCCCTTAGTATATTTCAATAGTTTTTTCTTTAGAACGCATGAAACGTGAACCAATTAGAATTTCCATCAGTCATGCTCAGTGCAGCCAACATGAAATGATGTTCCAACTTTCAAATATAAAACTTTCTGAAATACATTTTAATTAAACCTTAACATGCTACCCTTCTAATACGAAATACTAAGAAACCTGCAAAATCATCTTGATAAATCTAGAGTCAACAGTGTCTATATAAGGTCATGTAATGTATTGAAGTAACATCCAATACAAAATTACACATTAAAAAACTAAATATAAAACTACCAATATTCATTGCGGCATTTCTATGCTTTCACTGGGGCGCAAAATCTACAAATCTGTAAATTTTTAAGTTTTTATTAAATAAAAAGATCTGTTTTAATTTTCATCCTAAGGCAACTAGAATAAGATAGGCTAAGAAATTTACGAACAGAATAATGTCTAGCAAAAATAGTAGCCTTTGTCCTGACCACTCTTTGTCTAGATGTCAAACTGAAAACCCTATGCGTAAGTTTAATAAACCCAAAAAGTTTCCTTTGAAACCCGATTGTGCGTTTTAATGCAATCTTTTTTCAAATTGCTCTTAATACGATAAAAATTACTATCACTACGTCCATAACTCTTCAAACGAAGTTACAAATACAAATTCAAATTCAAACAGTTTATTGACAAAAAGTGGTCAAATGGAGCTGTTCGTCTTGCTTGACAGCCCATTCTATCTTTAATTTACATAAATGAATAAAAGCTAAATACAAACCCAGTAATAATTTACACAAACCAAAAAAGCTAAATACAAAACCCAGTAATAATTTGCATAAACCAAAAAAAACCCCATCTAGTTACAACTGGTTTAAAAATTAAAAACACCTACATAAATAATTTCGAATTTACACGAAGTAAAATAACACAAAACCTTTTATGATGAAGTTACATCTGCAAATCATCTGTAACCTTTGAATAGCTTTAAATAAGACAACTAACGTTAGTCAAGTAACAGATTTTGACGGAAGTTTGAATGAACGTAAATTCAACTATTAGAAAGACTTTCACAAAGCCAAGTATATATGAAAAAGAATTGTTCACAGCACTTTGTACCTCCGTAATTTCAACTGAATGTGTTGCCCGTAGTGTAAAAATTGTTTCCCTGAATTATATACGTTACTTAATTATTGTAATTCTCTTCTAAGAGAAAGACAAATCAAAATCAAACCATTGTTCTCTGGTCTTGGATAGTGCCATAGCCTCTGAACCATGGTCTTTCACGGTCTCGGGGTAGTTTTCTTGCTTGAGGGTACTCTACATTCGGGCACTATTTTATCTTTTCTCTTCCTCTTTTTTTGGTTTTAAGTTTACATAGTTTATATGTGAAAGATTTGTTGTGGTGGTATTGCTGTGATTAAAATATTTACTTTAATTGTTAATTGCTTCTCTTGTAATTTCCTCATTTCCTTTCCTCACTGGGGTTATTTTCCTTGTTGGAGATGTCGGGCTTATAGCATTCTGCTTTTCCAACTAGGGTTGTAACTTCGTAACTAACAACAACAACAATAATACAAGTATATTTCTCTAACGTTCGCTCGTTAAAATTCCACCATCTTAATATGCATAAAGAGCTCTAACATTATCACCTTTGCCAGGAAGATTTTCCCGGATTAATTTATCATTATTTTCTAATGTTTAGCTTCAGAATCTTTTCCACTTTATCGTTTCATCATTTGGATAATTTCTGATCAATCCATTGCTGATAACGGATATTTTCAACCCAAACTAACCTCCTGATACTTATCTGTTATAACTACTTTTATCTCTGCAACTGGGTAAAAGTACAGAAAAAGGTAAAAAACTCTGCAACTAGGTAAAATATGGCACAGTTAAGTACATAAAAGGTAAAAAAAACTCTGCAACTAGGTAAAATTATGGTACAGTTAAGTACAGAAAAGGTAAAAAACTCTGCAATTAGGTAAAAAGTATGGTACAGTTAAGTACAGCAAATGTAAAAAACTCTGCAACTAGGTAAAATATGGCACAGTTAAGTACATAAAAGGTAGAAAACTCTGCAACTAGGTAAAATTATGGTACAGTTAAGTATAGCAAAGGTAAAAAACTCTGCAACTAGGTAAAAATGTATGATACAGTTAAGTACAGAAAACGTAAAAAAAGTCATGCTTGCATATACGATACAAAGCACGTTATTGGCCAATCTTATGAAAATCTTATTTACGAAAATCTTAAACTGCACATACAAAAAACAGTATTTTAATTTGATATTCTCCACAGATATATACTGTTCTCAGCCGTATTTCAGTAAAATACAGGCGATCGTAATTATACGCTACTTTGCAATTATCTTTTACGCGGTTGTAATATCACTCCTTAATGTCAATATATCAGTTTTTGAAACTATAAATACCTGGCAATATTTATTGCAGGATTTTTAGTCTTTTAACGGCAAATTTTTAACAGTGTATACAGTACACCAATTTTATTTAAAAGTATGATTATTGGGTCCTAAGTTTCGGAACTGGGGCCTGGGGATATACAGAACCTTGGGGGTCGGGAAGGGGGGGGGGGGGGGGGAGAGAAATTGGGATGGGGGATTTCGCAGTTACAATATGAAGTAAGATAGACAAATGAAACGGGAACTGAGATATACATTACTCTACGGGTAACCAACTCCATATCACAGGTTCGTTTAACTTCAAGTCTTTAAGAATTAGCCTATTCGAACCGGGTTCTTTAATCTTACCAAATTAGATAATACGTTAGTAATCTATTTAAGGTTCGAAGGTAATAAGATTGAGTATAACCAAGAAGCAGGGTGTAAACTTAAAAATCAGATAAGTAATTCTCTGTCAACATTAGTAAATATTTATATATTCTAATACATTATTGAAGCAACTGGAAAATCCTAATTTCCACACTACAGACAAAAAGCTTATTCGACATTCATGAAGTATAAAGTCAGTCTAATCGACAATTGTTGAAGGGAAATGTCAAGACTTATCACTACCACTATCATAATTATTACCATATCACCATTATCAGTTATCAAAATTAAGATGCCTCTATCAAAAAAAAAAAAAAAGCTACCATTTATATCTACTTTAATGGCTTTAAGTAGCTTAACAGCCCTATTTGAATACAATACCAATTTTTTTTTTTTTAAATTATCTAACCTCTCATAAAACCCTGAATGACTTCAAATGCTCTGTTCATAACAAAATATCCCTCATAAGTTAATAAGACCAATAGAGTTACCGAAAAAAAAGAAAAAAAAAAGCTCATTAGAAAACAAAACTTATTATCAAAATAGACATTTGATAATGAACTCAAGGGATACATAGTAGGCATCAAACCATGAATGAATTTCCCTAGATGGAAGCTTACGAAGGGTAAGTAGTATTTCGAATGGTAAAATGAAGTTTCCACAAAACGAAATTGCTAGTTAAACTTATTTATTACTTCTCTCGCCAGGAAGATTCTTAATCAAAGGTTTAAAGGTCGCTCATGAATGGCAGAGGCAAGGGAAAGTGACATTGTCCTATCAAGCAGGACAATGTCCTAGAGGCTGACCATATATACATATGGTCAGCGCCCAATCCCCCTCTCCCCCCAAGCTAGGACCAAGGAGGGCCAGGCAATGGCTGCTGATGAATCAGCTGATAGACCGTAAAGGCTCCGCCAACCCACCCCCGATCCTTAGCCCACAAGGGTTGTGAGGTTGCAGCGACTGAAGGAACTAACGAGTTTGAGTGAGACTAATCGCAGACTGGCGATCACCAGTCAGATTTGACTATTTTTCTATGACTAGGGAAAGTAATCAAGATGGAATTTTAACAATAACCAAGATGAGAAGCAACAGTTTTGGAATCACTGGGATAATACTTATCGGGATCATTACGCCACACTTGTTTCCTACAAGTGATCCATGGTTTTTCTATATCTATATCAATTTTATTTTAGATTACACGCTATTGTTAAGAGTTCTTCATATTTTAAGCAATATAGATTTTTATAATTTTTGATATTAGTCCTTTCACAATATTACTATCTTAGTGCTCGTTTTCATACAGTTGTGCATGAACTGTTGCTTCATGGTATTGAAGATAAGGCTTTCGAGTATCTACAAGAATACAGTGTAGACACAGTACAGTGTGCGAAATGGTACCTTCTCATCATATGAACCATTAAGCAGAGGGGCACCCTAGGGAAAGTGTACAAGAGCCAATTTTCTTTCAAAAGTGACGTGAAGTGAAGTTTCAACTATTTTCAGTTGATACACAGTTTCACTTCTCCTTAAATGACATCGATGATAACACAGTTTATATCACTTTCTTACTAGTGTTAGGAAATCAATTACAGTAAAACCACTAAATCTAAATGAAAATAAGAGTTTATGGTTGTAGGAAAGAAAAACTACGAGAGACTTGGGCGATATACAAATAATTAAGAACCTGGTCCCGATATCTAGTGTTGTTCGTTGACCTACTAGACTGCAATTTCTGTGCTCAAATAAATTATGTAAGAAACACTATATCACCCTGGAAACATTGCTTTAGTAATTAAGTATCTGAATGAATATTCCTTAGAGAAAATTATGATTAACTGTACTATCATAAGGACTGATTATTGTAACTACATCTATCAAAATCTAACCAAAGTGCAACCTAAGAAAAGATAAAACATAATAAACAGAGGAGCACGACTGGTCAAAGGAGTACGGCTGGTCAAAGGTGTCCCACACCGAGAAAGGATTACTCATATGCCATTTGAACACACTGGTTGCCTAGTAAACCCAGTATAGAAATTAAAATTTGTGCAATGAAGAGTTATCAGAACCGGATATCTAAAATATCTTAAGAATTGCTACACATCGTACAATCAACGAATCGTGTCGACAAGAGAAGAGTTAACAGATGGTTTTAAATTATGGGAACCAAAATATATGTCTACTGTAGGTTCTAGAACTCTCAATTATGCGATCCCAGTACTATATAACATGGTCTTCTGGTAAGACAAAAGATATTAAGGCTTTCAAGAAGAAACTGGAAACTTTTCTAAATACTTCGATAATTCAATAATTTATTTCTACTGTAGGTTCTAGAACTCAAATATGCTGTCACAAGACTACATAAGCTCTTACCAAATATCCAAAAGACTAAGGTATTAAGGCTTTCAAGAAGAAACTGGAGACTTTTAATACTTCGATATTTAAATTTGACAGTCAACGCGGAATACGCTATGCGATATTCAAGATACTAAAGTATTTATGAGATAAATACTTGAGCGTCTGCATGTGTGATAGGACCAGGAAACAAGACAAAGTAATATTTTTTAGGATTTTCAACTCTACAATGCCACGTAGCTCAGCATAAAAACACCGCATTTAATGAAACAATGCAATTCAGTGGAGGTTTTCCGACCACTAACACAGCAAGCATTCCATCAATAGTGACAGTCATCGAAACTTTTAATACCCATACCTAAATTTATACATAAACTATGTTAGTAAAATAAGGAAAAGCTAATATATGAAAAACTTTCAAGCAATCAATGACTTTAAAAGAGCTTTTCATGCGAGAAGTTGAAAGAGTTGTTATCGTGAATCACTTTAAATAAAAGATGAAGCTACGAGTTTTACAAAAATCATTATATTTATTCT
>NC_090766.1:41925594-41930594 GCF_036898095.1 Palaemon carinicauda | reverse complement strand
TTCAACCTAAATGAGGTTATGCAAGAAGCTGGAAGAAAGGGAGCGAGAAGGTTAAAGGAAATATCCAGGAAATGGACTAATGTTCATAGCATGATGTAATTGACGGCGCTACTCTATGTATTGTCTGTTACCAATCGACTATCTATCGGTATTATTAATGAACTAAGAATGTCGTACTTTAAGTGGTATAATTTTATATATTATATGAGTTCGTAATTTACGGTTTCTTTTAAGGCCTGGTAATCACACTTTTGTTCTTGATATTCAGATTTTGGGTAATAATATCCCTTATGGCAACTTTTTACCACTATTTCTGATTAAAAAAGAAAATGGTAGTATTAAAGCTAACAGATTTTAATATGAACAAGTTATGTAATATTGTTTCTTCATCAAAGCAAACTGTTCATAACCAAATTCCTAGGTGAACAAAGACTAAAGGTTTAAAGGTCGCTCATCAATGGCAGAGGCAAGGGACAGTGAAATTGCCTTAACAAGCAGGACAATGCCCTAGAGACTGACCATATAGAATATGATCAGCGCCCAAGCCTCCTCTCCACCCAAGCTAGGACCAGGGAGGGCCAGGCAGTGGCTGCTGATGACTCAGCAGATAGACCTATAGGCTCCCCCAAACCCCCCCAACCTTAGCTCCCAAGGATGGTAAGGTTGCAGACACTAATGGCACCAACGAGTTAGAGCGGGACTCTAACCCCCGACTGGCGAGCACCAGGCAGAGAAGTTACCAATCAGGCCACAGCAACCACATAAATTATGATTATACCACTGGACTATAGTAACAGAAAACATATTTGGATTGATTATCATAAATTTTCATATGCCAATGAAAAATTTAAAATAAAAATTATTTCACAATTTCTTGAATACTTTTATTGTAAAAAAAATAATTACTATAATGATAGAAACTGTTCCCAAAGAGCTACAAAAAATATTTGAGAAATTCTCGTACAAAAGGATTGAGACATGCTGTCAAGAGAGCCATAGAAAATGGATATCAAGAAGTAAATAACGACAGCAGAAAGATGTTCCTTAGTCCCATTACCGATCAGGGGAAACTATACAATTTCCCCTTTGGTTATCCGAATGTCCTCCTCTTCTGCGCTAATGATGCCAAATGAATCACTTTATAGGTATCGGCCAACTAGGAGAAAGGAATAATCAGCGCTTTGACTCAGCAAAGGGGAACACTTCAAAAGTTACTGAAATACGGTCGATAACAGTGTATTTTTACAGAGAATTTCCGATTAAATTTAAGTTTTTTAACAATGAATACGAGAAATTGCAGCCCGGGAATTGTGAGCATCTCTAATATCATCACCGGATTTCAAGAAATAGACTGAAAACCGCACCAAGAATAATAGTTATACACACAAGATCTATAAGGTGTCACCACACGCACAGCTTAACCCTCACGGTATTCAGGGTTTGACACCATTACTGTCAGGGGCATGAATTTTTTTAAGTCCTGGGGCAGTATTTTACACACCCGCAGAGAAATTTTATCTCTGTACATCCGTATGGCCAAACATCAACAGATATGGACTTCAGGTTTAATGAATTATATCGAAGAATAGCTGAACATTTTAATAAGGTAGGCAAACCAACTTTGCAATGCTATTAAAAAAGAAGAAAATATGAAAACTTTAGAAAAAAATTAAGATTACTTTTAACCATCCCTTAGAAATATGGTAATTATGTTATAGAACATAAAAGTGATCCATGTTTTTTATATCGCGTGCCACCTATGTTGATAAGGATATTATTTTATAAGCAGCTATATAGTTCATGGTTCTTCGTATTCTAGGTACCTGATTTTGTATATGATCGATATAGTCTTTTTCAGATATTTTAGTAATTTCAACTCTGTGCCTCGTAGCTCCACATACAAAAAGAACACGAAGCGAACAGTGTAATTCAGAGGTTTTTCCTTCCTACGGCCATTAAATCAACAGAGACGTTAATTGCAACTTATATGATATACCTCAATTTATTTCTATAGTATGACATTAAATAGGGAAAAGCCAATCATGGAAAATGAGTTAAGCAATCAAAAGATTTTAAAACAATCTGCAGAAGCAATTTGCTTTTTATATTAAGAGAGGTTTAAGGAGCTGTTACCCTGAATCACTTCAAATAGTACAAGACAAAGACAATAAGTTTACCGTATTTACTCTTTGATTTTGTAAATTACTTCAGAAATATTTCTGGACTTTGAGAAATGTTTCAGAATTGGAAAAATAAAGAAAATTACTCTAAAGATAATCAATCTGAAACAATTAAGGGAAAAGGAATGGATTTTTACGTTAAAACTCAGAAGATACAGCCCCTTCCACCCACGATCCAACCCAAACCAAGTCAGTTTGGCCTACCAACCAGCAACTACGAATTCGGTTTAAAAAGGAAAGCAATATGCTGTCATAGGGATAAACTACAAAATGGCAAGAGGAACTTTATTCCGATTTAAAGTTAATTAAACTTCATATGGAAGCACACACTCTTTCAAAGTTACTGAAGTTACACAATTTAACAAAATGCACATCAGCCAAAAATATTTCAAACGCATTGGTACCACAAACACTTAACATTTAAAGGTTTGGAAGTTTAAAGGCCGCTCATGAATGGTAGATGCAAGGGACAGTGACATTTACTTATCCAGCAGAACAATATCCTAAAGACTGACCATATATACATAATGATCAACGCCCAAGCCCCCTCTCCACCCCAGCTAGGACCAAGGAGAGCCAGAAAATGGCTGCTGAAGACTCAGCAAATATTGTCACCAAGGAACAATATAAAGCCCACCGCACTGCAGAAAAATCAAAGTGAAACCGTTCAGTTGAAATTCTAAGGGAAATATACCGGATATAATTACTAACAGCTTATTATAATATAGATATATATCACACCAATAAGTTTCTCAGACACCAGTACTATGCAGTTATCATGAAATATTGTACATCCTCTTAAATACCAGTAAAATAAAATTACTACATTATATTTCAATATATCTTACAGAACATAACCAATTACCTTTGAATGCAATTAAATCCCACAGCACAGACGACGTGAATAACAATTTTACGTAGAACGAAAAAAAGTCTCAAGTTAACACAAATACAAGTTTGCCTTATTCTAACCAAGGATAACTGTTAAACTGTAACATAGCCAAACTATAATATCATTCTATAACTCTTCCCTAACTGGACAGACACACAAACAAGGAGTCGGAAACAACGCAGTTCCTTCTTTGATTTATTTCAGACTGTCGGCAGCGAACTAACGTCAGTGAACATCTAAAATAACGTTTCCTGTTCCACTCTTATTGGGTATTAAGTTTTATGCAAGTTAAAAGGAAATGCATAAATTTTCAATAACTAAAAAATAATTTTGCTCCATATATGCAATAATGCATATATGGAGTTACATGCTAAAAATAAAACTCTAATACCGAAATACTTAAGTTTCATGAATAATTATAGTTTAGTAGATTTACCTAAATATAGTTACAGCATATAAATCCTGGATTAAGAAGCCAACATTTCATTTTTATTTTATTTTAATTCACCTCAACATTTTAAGTTACCCTTTTATTACGAACAACAACCTTCTTATTTTGCAAATACAGACTATTCATATATTATTCTTAATACTTAACACTGCCTGTTTAAGTTCTTCAATGTCTTTACGAAATTCCAGGATGAGATCATTATACTAGTTAGAAAACATAATAATAATTTCTATTTATATCAAAGACGGTTAAGTTCAGGCTATTATCACTTACCAATCCTTGAAAAATGCCTTTGCAAATTCATGTGCACACTACAAAGGTACATTACCTTGTACAAGCAATAAAGGTTTGACTACATTTGTAAATTATCAGCGAGTGATAGAATGAGGCAAACGACCCATAAAGGAAACGAAATGGAAGGAAACGGAAGGAAATACAAGGCAAGGGAAGTAAATGCAAGGCAAGGGAAGGAAATGAAAGGGAAGGAAAGGGAAGGAAATAGAAGAAAAGGAAAGGGATGGAAATGAAAGAAAAGGAAAGGAAATGAAAGGAATAAAAGGGAACGAAATGAAATGGAAGGAAAGGAAAGGTAAGGGAAGAAAATTAAAGGAAAGGAAATGGAAGGAAAGGGAAGGAAAGGAAATGAAGTGAAAGGAAAGGGAAGGAAATTGAAGGAAAGCCAATGGAAGGAAAGGGGATGAAAGGAAAGGAAAGGGAAGGAAAGCCAATGGAAGGAAAGGGGATGAAAGGAAAGGAAAGGGAGGGAAATGAAAATAAACTGAAGGAAATGGAAGGAAAGGTAAGGAAAGGAAATGAAAGGAAAGTGAAGGAAAGGAAATGAAAGGAAAGTGAAGGAAAGGAAATGGAAGGAAAGGGAAGGAAATAAAAGGAAATTGAAGGAAAGGAAAAGGAAGGAAAGGAAAGGGAAGGAAAGGAAAGGAAAGGAAATGAAAGGAAAGGAAAGGGAAGGAAATGAAATGAAATGAAAGGAAATGAAATGAAAAAGAAAGGAAAAAGAAAGGAAATGAACTGAAAGGAAATGAAATGAAATGAAATAGAAGGAAATGAAATAGAAGGAAATGAAAGGAATGGGAAGGAAATGAAAGGAAATGAAGGAAACTTGGTAAATCATTATTCAATACATTTCTGATACGAGCTTAAGAAATCGGATACATTATATTTTCAGTGTCAGAAACAAAAAATATCAAATACCTAGAGTATATCCATAGCATACAATGTGCTAATACCATAACATACTTCAATCACAAGTGATAGGAAACCAAGAGCAGTGAAGAAACACACACACACACACACACACACACACATATATATATATATATATATATATATATAAATATATATATATATATATATATATATATATATATATATATATATAAATAAACAAACTAGGAAAATAGCACCCCATAATCTCTCTCTCTCTCTCTCTCTCTCTCTCTCTCTCTCTCTCTCTCTC
>NC_090766.1:41901834-41912594 GCF_036898095.1 Palaemon carinicauda | reverse complement strand
TATATATATATAAAACAAACATTTACATCGACCCTTGAAAAGAGACTTTCCAATTGCTAACGCATTTCTTTTCAACCAAAATCATTCACAAAAACGATAATAACCAAGTATTTCCCAATATACCCTCCCCTCCCTCTTCTCTCTTGATTCGATAATATCAGTGGTGACTAATCTCTTTTAACTTGATAGCTAACATGAAAAAATTCCATAAGGTGGGTAGAATCGTCTGAACTTCTCCGTTAATATGAAGACATTTTCATCTTCCCCTGTTTTATAATCTACCATCCGGACGTGTAGCTTTGAAATTTCTTCTAAGTTAATCTGTTTAGTTTGTAAACTCCTTAGATATTACTAGTGTCTTCGCCAAAATCGAAGGTTTTGCGAAGAGTATGTATTCACCCTTGTCGTCGCTTGTTTGTTTTTGAATAACTTTACACGAAAACTACCGTACCGATTTTGACCAAACTAGGTAATCCTGTTGGGTATGAATTTATAAAATTTTGAATAAAGCACATCAAAGTACGAGTACGCAACAGTACTTTGAAAATAATCGTAATGTTATGTAAATGGCAAATCTCTTGCTGGTTTATTTTTTGTGAACAGCATTATCACAGAAAAAAAAAACGACGTAATTTGATGACATGTTGAGTATATAAAACAAGGACAAATCCATTAGATTTTGAAGAAAATACATCGAAGTGAAAGTACGCAGTGGCTTTAAGAGCGAAATAAGACTACTTGGCGTGGCGAAGGTATGCTCTCTACTAAGTGCCCCTATAGTTATTTCTGTTTTTGAGCAAATACTTTTGGCAATATTTCATGCTCTTCCAATTTGCGACATTAACAATTGTTGTGAGAGAGAGAGAGAGAGAGAGAGAGAGAGAGAGAGAGAGAGAGAGAGAGAGAGAATGGCTATAACCTTAAACAATTCTGGTCAGATGTTATTGTTCTAATTTAAGGCAATGTTAGGAAATGTCATACATTGACTAATAGGCGTAGAGCTCTCTCTCTCTCTCTCTCTCTCTCTCTCTCTCTCTCTCTCTCTCTCGCAAAGCATTATCCATTTATTAAAGAAATAATTGAATAAAATAAAAATTTCAGTATAGATTCCCAATCACCATATTACCAATGTTAATACAATTCCAATCATCACTTGATCAGCCAATATACAACGGAAAACGATTCCACAATTCGAATGTTTATTCATGAACATTGCGCGAGTGACTGAATTCCTGTTAAAACTTCTATTAAAATTAACATTTGTAATGCTTTATGATCTAAAGAAGTTAAAAATACATGGTGTTTTTGGACATGGCTCATTTGAAACCCTTGATTTAACATCACAACTTCTTTTGAATGACAGTTAAGAATTTGCCGTAAGAAAACGGTAAAAATCATGGAACAAATGTTGTCAGGCATTTACTGTTATAAAAGCGGATATATTGACGTAAAGGAGTGATATTGCAGTCACCAACCCGTAAAATATAATAACAAAGTTTTTTTTTTTTTTTTTTTAAATATTGAAAGAGGGAGTACTATGCACTGTTAAAAATTTGCCGTAAAAACGGTAAAAATCCTGGAATAAATGTTGCCAGGCATTTACCGTTTAAAAAACAGATATATTGACGTACAGGAGTGATATTGCAGTCACCAATCCGTAAAAGATAATAACAAAGTTTATTTTCTTATTTTTTTAAATATTGGAAGAGGGAGTACTGTGCACTTAGAAATTTGCCGTAAAAAACAGTAAAAATCCTGGAATAAATGTTGCCAGGCATTTGCCGTTTTAAAAACTTGATATATTGACGTAAAGCAGTGATATTACGGTCACCAACCCGAAAAAGATAATAACAAAGTACACTAGGGTAATGTGACGGGCCGAGAGAGGAGTTGTGAAATCAAAGGCAGATTGGCAACGACTGAGTTATATTGTTGTGGAACACTCTCCTTATATACAAAACCTCAAGGCAACAGGACATGACAAGTTCACAAGACAGACAATATCACAGAGGAAAAACCAGACAGGAATTTTCATGTTCGTTTTAGTGCGAGGGAGGAGCGAAGATACAAGCATAATATATACAAAAGGAATTATGTACAATTGTGTGAAACACGGTTGGTACATGGCTCCCCCCCCTAAAAATGACATACTGTACATGTTAAATAGGGCGCCCTGATCTAGAGAGGCGAACTGTAGGCGGGTCATCTGGCAGAAGATAAGCAGGTTTTAGATGATCAATGGAGACCCAGTCTTCTTTGCCCCGAATGTTTAGGAGGAATGCTTTCGGACTGCGTCGGATCACAAGGAAAAGTCCCGTGTAAGGGGGCGTTAACGGTGGCTTGCTGGTGTCGTTGAGCAGGAAGACGTGCGTTGCAGAGTGCAAGTCCGTTGGTATGTGATGCTTCGCTGGGGGCTTGTAAGTCTGGCGGCACGGAGTAAATTTTCCCACGACGTGACGTATGCGCTGGAGATCGTCGGAGGAGGTTGTAGAAGGAAAAAACTCGGCAGGGACGACCAACGGGTCGCCATACACCATTTCGGCTGCCGAGACGTCGAGGGCGTCTTTAGGAGTGGTCCTTAGTCCAAGGAGGACCCAGGGAAGCTGAGTAAACCAGTTGCAATCCTTGCAGCGGGACATCAAAGCTGCTTTGAGGGTGCGATGAAAACGTTCAACCATTCCATTGGCAGCGGGGTTGTAGGCCGTTGTGTGATGTAGGGTGATGCCCAGGAGATTCGCTAATGACGTCCATAATTGAGAGGTGAAAGTGGTTCCCCTGTCAGAAGTAATATGCTCAGGGATACCGAATCTTGAAATCCATCCAGAGAGTAAGGCAGATGTACATGAGGCGGACGTTGCAGTTTCCATGGGAATGGCTTCAGGCCAACGAGTGGAGCGGTCGATGACGGTAAACAGGTAACGATGTCCTTGTGATGTGGGTAGGGGGCCTACAACGTCGACGTGAATGTGTGCGAAACGACGCTGAGGTTGAGGAAAGGTGCCCACTCCTGAATCCGTGTGTCGATGTACTTTGGAAGTTTGGCAAGAAGTACAGGCACGGACCCAATCCTTAGCATCCTTAGAAATGCCGTGCCAAATGAACTTTGCCTTCAGCAGCTGTGCAGTAGAACGGCACGAGGGATGTGAAAGGCCGTGGATGAAATCAAACACCTGTCGGCGCATGGGAGCAGGAATCCAAGGTCGCGGTCTACCAGTACTGACGTCACAGAGGAGGGTGGTGTTGGAGTTTTCGAGGGGAAAATCCTCCCAACGGAGGGACGTGCAGGATGTCCTACAAGCTTGATACTCTGGATCCTGTCGTTGGGCTTCTGCCAGGGCGTTGTAATCCAATCCCAGTTGAACGGCAGCCAACGTGTTTCTTGACAGGGCATCGGCAACGGGATTCATTTTCCCAGGGACGTATTGGAGGGTGCAATTGTATTCAGCCACGGCGGAGAGATGTCGGCGTTGACGGGCGGACCAGGCGTCAGACTGTCGAGTGAAGGCGTGCACTAGAGGCATGTGGTCTGTGCGAATGACGAAAGACGTACCTTCTAAGAAATGGCGAAAGCGACGGACAGCCAAGTGCACCGCCAGCAATTCTCGATCGAAGGTAGAATAACCCGATTCTGCCTTGGACAGTTTTCTGCTGAAGAAGGCCAATGGGCGGGGCGAGCCTTTGACCACCTGCTCGAGTACCGCACCAATAGCGACGTCGCTGGCATCGGTGGAGAGAAGGAGAGGGGCGTGTGGGATAGGAAAAGTGAGAGCCGCAGCAGTTGATAGGGCCTTCTTTGCATTGCAGAAGGCTGCTTCTTGAAGGGGACCCCACTTCAGGTCCTTTGGCTTGCCCTTGAGGGAGGCGTAGAGGGGAGCAAGAGTGGCGGCAATGGCTGGCAGAAAACGGTGATAATAGTTGATCATGCCCAAGAATTCCTGCAGAGCTTTGACGGTCGAGGGCGTGGGGAAATTCTGAACGGCTGCTACCTTCTCAGGGAGGGGATGGACTCCTTCAGGAGTGATACGGTGCCCTAAGAACGACACTTCGTTGGCGCCAAAGGTACACTTGTCGTACCGGACTACAAGGCCGTTTTGTTGCAGGCGGTCGAGCACGATGCGCAGGTGACGGAGGTGTTCCTCTTTTGAGGAGGAGAACACAAGTATGTCGTCCACATAACATACACAGAAAGGGAGGTCCCCTAAGATGCCATCCATGAGACGTTGAAACGTTGCCCCAGCATTACGAAGGCCAAAACAGGAGTAATTGAAGGTGTATGTGCCAAACGGAGTGGTGATGGCGGTCTTGGTGATGTCTTCTGGGTTCATAGGCACCTGATAATACCCCTTCAGGAGGTCGAGCGTAGAGAAAACCTTTGCTTTGTGCAGGTAGGAGGTTACATCGGCAATGTTTGGGAGGGGGTAGTGATCCGGTTCTGTTTGCATGTTCAGGCGCCTGTAATCCCCGCACGGACGGAGGGAGCCGTCTTTCTTCAGAACGATGTGTAAGGGTGACGACCATGGGCTGAAGGCCTTTTGGCAAAGACCCATTTTCTCCATTTCGGCGAACGTCTGTTTGGCGGCTGCCAATCGTTCCGGTGCCAGACGTCTGAATTTTGCGAAGACTGGGGGTCCCGTCGTCTTGATATGGTGATAAATACCGTGCTTGGCAGGAACCGTGGGCGTTTGGCGAAGTTCTGGACGGAAAACTTCCGGGTACGACGTGAGGAGGTGGGCGTAGGCATCCGTGGGTGCGCTGATGTGGAGAGCGAGGTTAGAGGGGGCGGGTTGAAGAGGTGTCGACAAGTACGAGTCTGCGTTGACCAATCGTCGGTGGGCGACATCGACCAGAAGGTGGAAATGAGAGAGGAAATCCGCGCCGAGGATTGGCATTGTGACGTCAGCAACGAGAAACTTCCAATTGAATTTACCGTTTCCGAACGATAATGTGAGGCTCTCGTAACCGTAGGTGGGTATCGCAGATCCGTTGGCAGCTACCAAGCGGACGTCGGCAGATGTAGACAGACTACGTTGTGCCTTGAAGAGTTTCCTTGGCAAAAGAGAACGACAAGCACCCGTGTCTACCAAAAATCGCACGCCCGTTCCTGCATCCTGTAAAAAGAAAAGATTAGAAACATGGGAGGCCACCGCCACAAGCGATGGCCTACTTACACGTTTTTTGGCCACTGACAATCTGTGGCACATTTCTTCGCGGTTGCCCCGAATCTGAAGTGGTAGTAGCAAAACTGCGGCGGATGGGAGGTAGTAAGTGGCTGTAGAAGTCGTTCGTTGGGGCGCGAGCGATTGGTGGGGGGTGGGCGGCTTTGTCGCCGCTCCGGCACGTCACGGGGTAGGCGTGTATGTCCTACGGCATTCATGTCAGCTTTGGTTGACGTTGAATAGGCATCCTCGTCGTCAGGGGTGGAGGCGTTGATGGAGGTCTTGAAGTGGCTGTCCATAAGGGCGTCGGCTTTGGTCATCAAATCCTTTATGGGTAAACTATCGACATCGGGTATGGCAGCGCGCACAGGTTCAGGTAAACGGCGTATCCAAAAGGCACGGAGTAGTTTCACCTCACGAGGAGAGCCGTCTGCGGCAGGTTGAAGGCGAGCGATACTGGTCATTTCCCTGAGGGCAAGCGAAGCCCTTTGGTCCCCCAACGGTTGTTGCGAGAGCTGAAAAAGCTTTGCTATACGGGCGGCTGGCGACGGTGAGTACTGCTGCAGAAGGTATGATTTGAGGTCGTCATACGCTATTGGGGTGTCTCCTTGTTCACAAAGCCAGTCGGATATTTCTGGGAAGGTGTTCTCGGGTATCGCCGCGAGAACATAATCCGCTTTGGTGGTTGAGCGAGTCACGCCCCTGATACGAAACTGGACTTCTGCGCGCTGAAACCAAGCAAACGCCTCTCCGCTGGCAAACGATGAAAGTTTGAATGGAGCGGCCGCAGCACCAACTACCGTAGAGTCCGCCATAGTACCAACGATGAAGGGGCGAGGGGGTGGGGGGTGGAAGGCGGTGGGAGCGAGTCGACTTCCGGGGTCACCAATGTGACGGGCCGAGAGAGGAGTTGTGAAATCAAAGGCAGATTGGAAACGACTGAGTTATATTGTTGTGGAACACTCTCCTTATATACAAAACCTCAAGGCAACAGGACATGACAAGTTCACAAGACAGACAATATCACAGAGGAAAAACCAGACAGGAATTTTCATGTTCGTTTTAGTGCGAGGGAGGAGCGAAGATACAAGCATAATATATACAAAAGGAATTATGTACAATTGTGTGAAACACGGTTGGTACAGTAAAAATTACGGTCGCCTGTATTTTACGGAAATATAGCTGAGAGCAGTAGACATTTAGGGAGAATTTCCAATTAAAATTACGGATTTTTTTTTAACTGAGTAGGACGAAATGTTAGATGCAGAATAATCGGAATTGATAAACGGAAATTCTTTCGGTTCTGGCAACATCTGTTTTCAGATGCTGAACCACATTTAGATAACAACAAAAGAATTCTATTTGCATATAGCAGGGGACCTGTGTATTTGCTGCTGAATTGACAAGTAAAAATATTCCCGAATAGAAATGTTTTTGAATTGGAAAACATGGGAGATACATCAGCAGTAAGTATATCCACGTCATTATTCTCATAGGGTTGAAAAAATAGACCTGATGAAAGGGAATTGATTACTTATTCATCATTTTTTCCCCTTGCCTGCGGGTGGCTTAGTAACTTCTTTTTTTCAAAGAGTAATTCATTCTTCATTGGCAACGCCTTTCATTCATCTACCTCGATATCAAAAGTTCCACAATGACCACCGCTTGATGAATAACTTAGTTAATAAATTCTTGTGTCCTTTAGTCGTATATTTGTTTTATGAATACAGGTCAACTGTTTTAATCCCGTTGAACATTGCCCATTTTTTGTTTTTCATTTCTATCTGTAATAAATATTAACGCGAGTAAATTTCCACTATTATATTTTCACCCTCATCGGAACAATTGAATAAACTGCAATTGTAATTGGTAACTCGAAAAGATTACTAATGATGAGAGAGAAACCATATAACGAATTAATAGACATCAACGTTTTTGTAAATGGATTATCGAACTGAAAAAGCCAAGAATACATTGATAATTACCTCCGCCGACGAAGTTGGAAGGAGGTTATGTTTTACCCCTTGTTTGTGTGTTTTTGTGTGTTTGTTTGTGAACAGCTTCATGGCCACAATTTTAATCGTAGTGTAATGAAACTTGCAGTGATTAACTGTTATGTAAAAAGCTGGAAATGATTAAATTATGGAAGGTTAAGGTCAAAAGTCAAGGTCACGGTCAAGCAAAATTTTCAATTCACGTAATCATAAATAAGTTTGGACATCGTTATCAAAGAGACTTCAAACTTGGTTCACACTAGAACGTATGAAAATCCACGCCAATTAGTACATGTTAAGGTCAAAGGTCAACGTCAAGGTCGAGCAAAAGGTCCAGAAATAAGCTTCCACGGCGGAGGTCTGCGCTCTACTGAGTGCCTCTCTAGTTATTATTATTATTATTATTATTATTATTAAGATAAAAAATAATCAAATTCAAATAGATAAGATGATTAACAAATTAAGAAATTTCAAATAGATAAGATGAATAACAAATTAAATATGATATAACAATAGAAATAAAAAGTATATGACAAACAAAAATAATCGAATAATAGATGGAATAATAATAATGGAATAATATTATGAAAAGTTACGCATGATTTCCCATTCTGTGTAACCAAACTCGATAGTGTTATGACGAATTATATTATGACAAATAACGTCATGACAAAATATAACTAGTTAGTATTGATAATGATAATCATATTCTTGAAGTACGTAATTAATGATAAGCAACGCCAACCATACGATACGCGTATTATCGATCAAAAGTACAAAACTTTAAATCCGTATCTTCCTACTTTGACGTGATTAAACCAGGTCTCTTTTTACCTCGCGAAACTTGTCAAAGACGAGAGCAAACTTTCCCGTCGAAAGCCTCCGGTGAAATATTCAAAATGGGATGTTCTAATCTCCCTAAACTTTCCTGTTCATCAGTTTTGTCTTTCTCAGATTATAAATCCTGACTAACTTTGAAGCTTCTCTGAAGTTGGGCCCGAAACTTCCTAGAAGTTTCTGAAGTTTTCATCGATATTGTACAGGATGACTTGATGGTTCGCTAAGTGAGTATCTTGAGAAAGAATGTAGTGAATTGAGAGGACTTTGCAGATCATTTCAATATAATGATGGCATATTCGTCCCATGTATTTTCAAGGTGATTTCTATTATTTGAAAGGGATGAGATTCCGGAAATTATTATTATTATTATTATTATTATTATTATTATTATTATTATTATTTACTTAGCTACAACTCTAGTTGGAAAAGCAGGATGCTATAAGCCCGGGGGCCCCAACAGGGGAAATAGTCCAGTGAGGAAAGGAAACAAGGAAAAATAAAATATTTCAAGGACAGTAACATTGAAAAAAATATTTCCTATATCAACTATAAAAACTTTAACAAAACAAGAGGAAGAGAAATTAGTTAGAATAGTGTGCCCGAATGTACCCTCAAGCAAGAGAACTCGAACCCAAGATAGTGGAAGACCATGGATCCGAGGCTAATCCAAAAATTGAATAATTCCAGACATAATCTTAACGGCTTTTGTAGAAGACTCTGAAAGTACCTTACGTTATCTTTTATACAACATGATACGTCATCGCATGACGCAATTGAGTACATTTGAAAAAATTCCACCAAAACAGCTTTGCTACTTTTATTTCTATTATTTGCGTGGTGTGAGATTCCTAAAATTGTAATCCAAAAATTAAATAATTCCAGACTTAATCTTTATGGTTTTTGTAGACTCTGAAACTAACTCATGTTATGTTTTATATAACATGACGCGTCATCGGATGACGCAATTTTAAAAACTGTCAATTTTACTGAACGACTGACTGAAAAAGAGCTCGTCAAATAGCTCTACTTATTAATGAAAAGGTTAATAGCATTTCAATTTGTTCCCGATACCCATCCCAATGTATAAAAACTGTTTTTCTTGGTTAGGGAAAAATAAACATATACGTAGACTTGTACGTTGCTTCTCTTTCTTAATGTAAGTTGAAACACGTATACATAGCAGAGCTCAAGGGGTTAAATTCTTACGCGAACAGAGTTCGAAGCTCTCTTGTGCTACGATAGTTTTATGATAAAAGCTAAGCGGGAAGGAAAGCAGATTTCGCTTCAAGAAAAGAAGAAGAAAATAGACCTTGTCTATCATTTGTTTGGATTTCATGCCTCTGGGCACCTTCTCTGTTTGTATAAAAGTGTGGAAAAGTGAGGACGAAAGATAGATGAAGTGCAATTAGGAAAAGAATGTAGACGAATGGAAGATGGAGGAGCAATTGTTCTTTTTATCGATTTATATTTAAGCGTCCTATGTATAGCTCCCTTTGTGTTTATATGAGTGTATTCATAAAATGATAATAGAGAGAGAGAGAGAGAGAGAGGAGAGAGAGAGAGAGAGAGAGAGAGAGAGAGAGGCCCAATCAACACCCCCTCTCTCTCAGACTGATTAGAAAATACAAAGGCATAACGTCATTTTAGAAAGTAAGCCTATTGAAAAAACGTCCTTAAACGCACACATTCCCCTCCCTCACACACATAAGAATAACTACCTTAACGGATTAACGGTGAGGGGGAAAAAAGAACATGAAGTCTTCACACCTCCTAATTACTTTGTCCCTAGGGAAATTACCATCGATCTTTTAGGCATACAATTCATTAGCATCTTATTTCATTAAGGCCTCTCATTCTGTTTACAGTGTCCATAATAAAAGTCTCTCTCTCTCTCTCTCTCTCTCTCTCTCTCTCTCTCTCTCTCTTGTCCTGACACCTTGAGCGTCTTTTCTTTCCATCATTAGAAAAAAGTAGTATTACATTGTTTTAACCATTGCTCTAAATAAGAGAGAGAGAGAGAGAGAGAGAGAGAGAGAGAGAGAGAGAGAGAGAGAGAGAGAGAGAATTCAATGATTTTTCTGGCAAAAGAGATATATTGCATGATACATATTAACGAAAGTTCAACAATTTTCCTTTGAATTTTTTTCCTGAAGTCTTTTTCACAGAGGCAAAACTAGATCATCATTATCATCATCATCATCATCATCCTCATCATCATCACCTCCTCCAACTCCTATTGACGCAAAGGGCCTCGGTTAGATTTAGTCGCCTCTATCTTAAGATTTTAAATCGATAATTCTCCATACATCATCTCCCACTTCACGCTTCATAGTCCTCACCCATGTAGGTCTGGGTCTTCCAACTCTTCTAGTGCCTTGTGAACCCATATGGAAGTTTGGTGAACTAACCTCTCTTGGGGAGTGCGAAGAGCATGCCCAAACCATCTCCATCTACCCCTCACTATGATCTCCTCCACACATGGCCCTCGAGTAATCTCTCTTCTAGTGCCTTGTGGAGCCCAGTTGAATATATCGTGAAATGATTTGCATTGAAAGAATGCAGACGTAGTTTGCATTCTCTTACATGTTAACCCAACAAGTGTTTGAATTCCATTATGCAGTTGTTTGAAATAATTTTTTCCTTATGCCTACCAAGAAAAAGTTTGAATTCACTTTCGCATAAGTTTGACAGCAGTGGTTTGTATTCCAATAGGAGGACAAACAAAATTCGTTGGAACTCTTCTAAAATCTGCCTCAAAGTAAACTTTTGA
>NC_090766.1:41886834-41891834 GCF_036898095.1 Palaemon carinicauda | reverse complement strand
ACCACCACAACCTTAGCTTCTTCTAGGGTAGGCCCAGTAACCCTGCAACCAATATTGAATGTTGTAGTCTTAGTCAATTCCTGCCACTGAGGTCAACTCCATACTACATACGTTGAATGTTAAGACCCATTCATATAGCGATCCATCTGTAGCCATAACTTTACTTTACAGTGATGAATTATATGTATATGCCAGCTCCTGTCAGTTACCTCCATTCTCCAACCTCGCTTTTCCTGGACACATGTTAGCCCCTAGTCTTAGAAAATTAATAACTGATCTTTTTTTTCATACAAGTGATCTTGGTAAATAATGCTAGCTGAAACCCAATTTCATATACTGTATATGACTTTACTCTTGCTGAAGACATGTTAGTTTCTGAACTTTAACGGCTAATAGTTGAAGCTATTTTTCTTTACCAATGTTTTCCGATTAGAATACAATTTGGAGACATCAATTTAAAAAATTCATTGATAATAGCCGAGACCCAATTTCATAGCTACAACTTTAATTACCCTTGCTGAAGACATGTTAGCTTCTGAACTTTAGGTCCCAATAGCTGAGGCTCTTTATTCATATCAACATTTTCCCATTAGAATACAAACTCAGGACATGTCAATTCCAAACATTCATGGATGATAGCAGAGATAAATTTTCGTGGCTAAGACCTGTGAATCATTCTTCCACGGGTATGCTTCGAAGGGGGTCAAATGTCTTCTTTAAAACATTGCCTATATAGCTGCATGACACGTTTTTAGCATAGCGTTAGTCGCGATATAACGCTTTGGCATCGTTCATAGCATTGTGTTTATCGCTGCATAATGCTTGGCATCGTTTATAGCATTGCGTTAATCGCTAGATAATGCTATAGCATCAATTATAGCATTGCGTTCATCATTCATCACTGTGTAATCCCTTGGTATCAATAATAGCATTACGTTCATCGCTGCGTAATGCTTGGCAACGTTTATAGCATTGCGTTCATCATTCATCACTGCGCTATCCCTTGGCTTTTTTATAACATTGTGTTCATCGCTGCGTAATCCCAAGGCATCGCTCACAGCATTGCATTCATCATTCACCGCTGCGTAATCCCTTGGCATCGTTTATAGCATTCCGTTCTTTATTCATCGCTGCGTAATCCCTTGGCATTGTTTATAACATTGCGTTTATCACTGCGTAATCCCTTGACATCGTTCATAACATTGCGTTCATCATTCATCGCTGCGTAATCCCTTGGCATAGTTTATAACACTGCATTCATCGCTGCGTAATCCCTTGGCATTGTTTATAGCATTGCGTTCATCATTCATCACTGCGTAATCCCTTGGCATTGTTTATAGCATTGCATTCATCATGCATCGCTGTGTTATCCCTTGTCATCGTATATAGCATTGCGTTCATCATACATCACTGCGTAATCCCTTGGCATCGTTTATAGCATTATGTTCATCGCTGCGTAATGCTTGGCATCGTTTATAGCATTGCGTTAATCGCTACATAACGACTTTGCATCGCTTATAGCATTGCGTTCATCATTCATTGCTGCGTAACCTCTTGGTATTGTTTATAACATTGCGTTCATCGCTGAATAATCCATTGGCATCGTTCATAGCATTGCGTTCATCATGCATTGCTGCGTAATCCCTTGGCATCGTTTATAGCATTGCGTTCATCAATCATTGCTGCGTTTTCCCTTGGCATTGTTTATAACATTGCGTTCATCGCTGCATAATCCTTTTGCATCGCTCATAGCATTGCGTTCATCATTCACCGCTGCGTAATCCCTTGGCATCGTTAATAGCATTGCGTTCCTTATTCATCGCTGCGTAATCCCTTGGCATTGTTTATAACATTGCGTTCATCGCTACGTAATCCCTTGGCACCGTTTATAGCATTGCGTTCATCATTCATCGCTGCGTTATCCCTTGGCATTGTTTATAACATTGTGTTCATCGCTGCGTAATCCCTTGGCATCGCTCATAGCATTGCGTTCATCATTCACCACTGTGTTATCTCTTGGCATCGTTTATAGCATTGCGTTCCTTATTCATCGCTGTGCAATCCCTTGGCATTGTTTATAACATTGGGTTCATCACTGCGTAATCCCTTGGCATCATTCATAACATTGCCGTCATCATTCATCACTGCGTAATCCCTTGGCATTGTTTATAACATTGCATTCATCCCTGCGTAATCCCTTGGCATTGTTTATAACATTGCGTTCATCGCTGCGTAATCCTTTGGCATTGCTCATAGCATTGTATTCATCATTCAACGCTGCGTAATCCCTTGGCATCGTTTATAGCATTGCGTTCCTTATTCATCACTGCGTAAGCCCTTGGCATTGTTTATAACATTGCGTTCATCACTGCATAATCCCTTGGCACCATTTATAGCATTGCGTTCTTGATTCATCGCTGCGTAATCCGTTGGCATTGTTTATAACATTGCATTCATCGCTGCGCAATCCCTTGGTAGCGTTCATAGCATTGCATTCATCATTCATCATATCGTAATCCATTGGCATTGTTTATAGCATTGTGTTCATCGCTGCGTAATGCTTATCATCGTTTACAACATTGCGTTAATTGCTACATAATGACTTGGCATCGTTTATTACATTGCATTCATCATTCATCGGTGCATAATCCCTTGGCATTCTTTATAGCATTCCGCTCATTGCTGCGTAACACTTGGCATCGTTTATAGCATTGTGTTAACGACTTGGCATCGTTTATAGCATTGCGTTCATGCTTCATCGCTGCGAAATCTCTTGGCATTGTTTATAACATTGCGTTCATCGCTGAGTAATCCCTTGGCATCGTTCATAGCATTGCGTTCATCATTCACCGCTTTGTAATAACTTAGCATCATTTATAGCATTGCATTCATCATTCATCGCTGCGTAATCCCTTAGCATCGTTTATAGCATTGTGTTCATCGCTGTGTAAGGCTTGGCATCGTTTATAGCATTGCGTTAATTGCTACATAACGACTTGGCATTGTTTATAGGATTGCATTCATCATTCATCACTGCGTAATCTCTTGG
The DNA here is from genome assembly GCF_036898095.1 of Palaemon carinicauda. NCBI lineage: Eukaryota > Metazoa > Arthropoda > Malacostraca > Decapoda > Palaemonidae > Palaemon > Palaemon carinicauda. The sequence continues at coordinate 41,888,785 of NC_090766.1, read as the reverse complement.
CATTGCTTATAACATTGCCGTTCATTGCTGAGTAATCCATTGGCATCGTTCATAGCATTGTGTTCATCATGCATGGCTGCGTAATCACTTGGCATCATTCATATCATTGCATTCATCATTCATCACTGTGTAATCTCTTGGCATTCTTTATAACATTGCGTTCATCGCTGCGTAATCCTTTGGCATCGTTCATAGCATTAAGTTCATCATTCACCGCTGCGTAATAACTTAGCATCATTTATAGCATTGCGTTCCTTATTCATTGCTGCGTAATCCCTTGGCATTGTTTATAACATTGCATTCATCGCTGCGTAATCCCTTGGTATCGTTCATAGCATTGTGTTCATCATTCATCACTGTATAATCCCTTGGCATCGTTCATAGTATTGCCTTCATCGCTGCGTAACGCATTGGTATTGTTTATGCCATTGCATTTATCGCTTCATAATGTCTAGGTATCGTTTACAGCAATGCATTCATCGCTTTATAACGCCTTGGCAACGTTTATGGCATTTTGTTCATCGCTGCGTAACGCCTTGGCATTGTTTATAGCATTGCGTTAATCGCTGCATAACCCGTGGCATCGTTTTATAGCATTGCGTTAATCGCTGCATAACGCTTTGTATCGTTTATAGCATTGTGTTAATCGCTGCATAACGCTTGGCATCGTTTATAGCACTGCGTTCATCGCTGTGTAATCCCTTGGCCTCGTGAACCTAAAATCGAGCCTGGCACAAAGGCCAGACTCGGCCATAATTCCCAGAGTCCTCCATTCACCATCAAGATTAAACTGCAAGTTGAGGTGGCCATTTCATTGTCCCACGAGGAGATGGCTCCTCGTCTTGGAATGCTGCAGGAGACGTGCTTTGTCACAGAATTTGTCACAGACTTTTGCCTCTGCTCTTGCGAGGGATTCATTTCCTCCTTGATTTTCTCAGTCTTTGTCGTGTTTTATTTGTTAAAAAGAAGGAGAAGTAGGAGGAAGATAAGTTAAAGAATGAGAATATGAAAGAGAAGAAAAAGAAGAGAAGCAGAAAGAAGTTACAATTGTGTCTACGCCAGGTTTACTGAAAGTTAATCGACACTTGTATGATGAAAATTGTAGAATATTTAGCGGATATGCGTAATCTATTACAAGGCATTATATAGTTATGCATTTACCTAAAAGCATTCTTATTGTAATACATAATAATGTCATTCATTTTACATCTCTTACTACCCCTCCCCACACACTCAAAATGCTCCTCTGGAAGCGTGCGTCTAAACGTCACATATTACATCATCATCTCCTCCTCCTACGCCTATTGACGCAAAGGGCTTCGGTTGGATTTTGCATGCCGTCTCTCTCTCTTAAGTTTTTAAATAAATACTTCTCCATTCCTCATCCCCTACACTGTTAAAAATTTGCATTAAAAAACGGTAAAAGTCTGGCAACCTTTATTCTAAGATTTTTACCGTTTTAAAAACGATTACATTGACGTAAAAGAGTGATATTACGGTAACCAACCCGTAAAATATAATAACAAAGTAAAGTAAAATTACGGTCGCCTATATTTTACTGAAATACAGTTGAGAACAGTATATTTTACGGAGAATTTCCGTTAAGAATTACGGTTTTTTCTAACAGTGTACTTCACGCATATAGTCCTCAGCCATGTGCGCCTGGGTCTTCCAACTGTTCTAGTGCCTTGTGGAGCCCAGTTAAAGGTTTGGTGAACTAATCTCTCTTTGGGAAGTGCGAGGAGCATGCCCAAACCATCTCCATCTACCCCTCATCATGATCTCATCCATATATGGTACTCTAGTAATCTCTCTTATAGTTTCATTTCTTATCTCGTCATGCCATGTAACTCCCAATATTCTTATGAGGGCTCTGTTCTCAAAAGATAATTATTTCGTTTTAGTTAAATAAAATGTCAGAATGTTACTATTACCTGGATGTGGAATAATT
>NC_090766.1:41869334-41884334 GCF_036898095.1 Palaemon carinicauda | reverse complement strand
CAGGGATTACAGATTAATCCTGGTTTACAAATTAATCCTGTATTTAACATGAAAACATGCCATGGGTTGGTTCTGCATTTGATAAGTCGTCCGGGAATTTGTATAAAAAAAAACAGACGGATTTTAAATTCACGATGATTCTTTAAGTGGAGTTAGAAAATATTCAATATTTTGACATTAAAAGTTGTATTGTATAGATTTCATATATTTGATAAATGAGCATCAATAGATAATGATTGTTTTACGATTTTCCAAAAATTTTCTTACGTTTTGAGGTCTAATAGGATATGGTTGTTATTGTTAGTGCCTTTATAATAATAATAATAATAATAATAATAATAATAATGATAATAATAATAATAATAATAATAATAATAATAATAATAATAATTATCATTATTATTATTATTATTATTATTATTATTATTATTATTATTATTATTATTATTATTATTAGCATGTGGTTACGGTTGTTAGTGCCATTATCATCGTCATTATTATTATTATTATTATTATTATTATTATTATTATTATTATTATTATAAAATGGCACCATAACAACATTATTATTATGATTCTTATTATCATTACTATTATTATCATTATTAAATGGCACTATAGCAACATTGTCAATCTTGATTTAAACATACATACCTATCTATCTATCTACATGTATATGTATATGTACGTGTATTCTAAATATTCTAGCTCATTGAATTTCATTAGCATAGATGGAGACTCCCTCATTTTGAAATAGTGTGTGTGTGTGTATTTACAATATCTATCTGATTTGCTATTGGCGTAGTCGTAGGCACTCGTGTCTCCTCTCAGGAATTGAATAAGTCATCTAGGTCTGGGCGTATTATACAAAGGCTTCGTTTGTTTACATTTCGTCTGTTTGTTGTCTACGAGACTTTGGTAATTTGATTTTGATGTTGCAATGACATGCATTACTGAAGGTATACGAAACGAGCTGCTCTTCACTAGAGAATATATAATTGTAATTTCATATGTATTTATTTTAATAATAATAATAATAATAATAATAATAATAATAATAATAATAATAATAATAATAATAATAACTATTGTTTTGATAATTATAATGATAATGATTTTAATACTAATAATAATGTCAATAATTTTAACAATAATAATAATTTGAATATCTTTAAGAAGTATTTTATTCATTTTAATAATAATAATAATAATAATAAAAATAATAATAATAATAACTACTATTGTCTTGATAATTATAATGATAGTGATTTTAATACTAATAATAATGTCAATAATTTTAACAATAATAATAATTTGAATATCTTTAAGAAGTATTTTATTCGTTTTAATAATAATAATAATAATAATAATAATAATAATAATAATAATAATAATAATAATAATATTAATAATAATAATATTAATGATAATACTAATTTTAATAATAATAATAATAATAATAATAATAATAATAATAATAATAATAGTTCAAGATCACATTTGATTAGATATATTATTTCATCACATATCAATACAATATCCATTCAGAGGTCGGTCCCCTCACAAGAAATCTTAAGGTAAGAGGTATTAGCACAATAATTAAAAAATGTATGACGATTTATCAACATTGTACGAAGGAGCAGCATTGTATTCATCTACTGTATTACATAAATCTATCGTGGTATCTATATGAATTTTGTTAAAGAAGCCAAAAACGAAATATAACAGCTGTACAGATCCATATGAAATGTACGCTCGGGAATAATTTTTTTTTTAGGCTCGGGAATAATTTTTTTTTTTAGGCTCGGGGCTTGCTCATATATACGCAAATGAGCTGCGTATATTGCGACTCCGGTCGCTCGGTACCAAAGGTTTTTGCGTTGCTAGGATGAAAAGGAAATAGGTAATCAAAGATTTGCATTTGTCATTTTAGTTGTTTGTATCTGCATTTGTTTATTCGGTTGTTATACTCCTTAGTTGGGTAAGTGATTGGATGCAGGAGTGCTGGATAGGTTTAATTGGAATGATGAGATACTGGAAATGGATATTTGTAATTGTTTGTTATATTTTTTTCACCCAAAAATGTATCTATAATTATGTGTATCTACATATCTGCATATATATATATATATATATATATATATATATATATATATATATATATACAGTATATATATCATATACATATATATACATATGTATACATATGTATACACATATATATATATATATAATATATTATATATATACATATATACACATATATATACATATATATACACATATATACATACATGTATATACACACACACCCACACACACACACACACATATATATATATATATATATATATATATATATATATATATATGTATACATACATATATATACACACACACATATATATATATATATATGTTACAGTAAGAACACGTACCTAGGGATTACGCGTAATCCCTGAATATTTCAGTGAATACACGTATTCCCCGTTTCACTCAGGGATTTCACGTAATCACTGAAATATCCAGTGATTACGCGAAATCCCTGAAATTAGACCTGTCATTTTACGTGTTCTTACTATTGAGTATTCAGTGAATTCGCGTAACCTTCATCTATGAACATTTCAATTAAACACAGTACAATTACACACATACAATTACACACAGCATAGTTTTACTTAACGACCTTTCAGTTTCGTTAGTGAGTGTTTGTTTAAACGACTGAGACATGAGCGAATGGTTTAGTTTTCAAAAGTGACTGAACCACTGCTCGTTGCTTCATACTTCCTCTTCTTCAAGCAACTCTGACTTCTTGCTTCATTCTTCCTCTTCCTCCAGCAGAGTCAAGATGTCTATCGAGGAAAGGTTTACACAAAACCTCACGGATCATTTTAAAGCAAACAAAAAAGGATTAATTCTAAAGTGTGACTATCAGAAGACCATCGATGCCCTGAAAGCAGCAGCTGATAACTCACGTGCCAAGGGGCGGCACGGATATTATCTGTTGGAGAAGTAAGTTTTCACTTCAATCTATTATTTTACTCAGTCTCTCTCTCTCTCTCTCTCTCTCTCTCTCTCTCTCTCTCTCTCTCTCTCTCTCTCTCTAATTGTGTTTGTCTCTCTCTTATGTTACCTGTGTTTTCAGGTATGAAGTACTCCAGTGCAGGCCTACAGAAAAACTGATAAAGAGACGTTCGACACGACAGAAGTCGCCACTCTGCTATGTGAGCATCGAGGAGACGTTTGACGTTGTCAAGAGCACCCACATCTCAACAGGCCATGTGGGAAGAGACCGGATGCTGAAAGAATTACAAAACAAATATGCAAACATTCCAATTAAGGACGTTGAGCTGTTCAAGTCACTCTGTCAAGAATGCCAAAAGAAACGAAAACGTCCGATGACGAAGGGGGTTGTCGTTCGTCCAATACTCACCAAGGAATTCTCGTCAAGGGGTCAGGTGGATCTAATTAACATGCAAAGTATGCCCAGTAGATCAAACAAGAAATGGATCATGGTGTACCAGGATCACCGGACGAAGTTTTGCATCCTTCGAGCCTTGACGTCTAAAAGAGCTGCAGAGGTCGCTTTTCATCTACTGGACATTTTTCTTCCCTTTGGTGACCCTGTTATTCTCCAAAGCGATAACAGATCCGAGTTCACTACACAAGTCATTAGAGAGCTGAAGGAAGTTTGGCCAAAACAAACACTGGTGCATGCTAAGCCTCGTCATCCCCAAAGTCAGGGGTCGGTTGAGCGCGCAAATGGTGTTATTAAAGTTATGTCGGTGGCATGGATGGCTGACAATGACTCACAAGACTGGCCTACAGGCATCAAGTTTGTTCAGTTCCAGAAAAACAGTGCTCTCCATTCCGGGATAAAGTGGTCTCCATATTCTGCAATGTTTGGCTGTGAGGCCCGTGTAGGACTTACTACTTCATCTTTGCCGATGGAAGTGATTGCTCGGATGGAGACTGAGGAGGATCTTCTTGCTGTCACGCCAATCAGGCCAGATTCTGACAATGACAACTCTCTCTCCCAAACTGATGGTGTTGCAAACCAGATCCAAGCTACAAGTGATGAAACACCAACACATGATTTGACAGAGGATGTTCTGCTCCCAGTCGAACATGGCAGCACTACAACACAATACACTGGTGACAATGTGAGAAGTCAGCCAATGACAGCTGAAATCCTTGATCTACCCACATGACCTTCCTCGCCCACAGCAACACCATTTCCCTACAATGTTGAGAGTCCTGTTTCTTCTGGAGAATCAGAAGAGCCCGTAACGTCTCTCTCACCCTCTCCATCTGACAGTCCTGTTTCCTCTGTTGAAAACCACAGAGTTGCTGAACGCATCAAAGAAATCAAAAGGCGTCGTCATGAAGCAGCCGATGCACATACTTCTCAAGCAGAAAGGATGGTGAAAAGAAGTCGCGTATATCTGCGAGATGGCGAACAAGGAGACAATGTAGCTGTGCCAGTTCCACCTGTTGATCGTGAGAGAGGCGATCCTAGAAAAATCCTTGGTGTCATAATTGACAGACGAGAAGACACAGACCAATACAAGATAGCCGTAAAAGCTGGTATTCTCAGTGGACTGTATTCCAGAAATCAATTCGATCTGTGCCCTCAGCACCTTCTAAACATTGACAACATGAACACTGAAAAAACAGTTTCACTTCGCTCGGTGGTGATTTCTCAATCCGCTTCAGGTGGACAAAGCTTCACAAGATGCAACTGTGCTGGCGCCCAAAAGTGTAGTACAAGGCGATGTAAATGCCTTAAAGCTGGGCTTCTGTGTAACTCACGATGTTATAACAGCCTCAATTGTTGTAACAAGTAACATGTCAATGGTTTCTGCCATTCTTTAGAACTTTTAAATGCTTTGTTTTAGGTCGTGGAACAGTTTACGTTGTGTGTGTGTGTTTGACCAATAAAATTCTGTATGTTTGCATTTTTTAATGTTAATTTTATTTTTTATCTAGTTACTTACTAATATGCTCGTCGCAACGTTGGTATTGATGATGAAATGAGCATCAGGGATTACGCGTAATTACTGGGACCATTTTTCAGGGATTTCATGTAATCACTGGAAAATTCAGTGATTACGTGAAATCCCTGAGTGAAACGGGGAATACGTGTATTCACTGAAATACTCAGGGATTACGCGTAATCCCTAGGTACGTGTTCTTACTGTAACATATATATATATATATATATATATATATATATATATATATATATATATATATATATATATATATATGTACATACATGAATATATACACATATACACACACACTCATATATATATATATATATATACATATATATATATTTATACATACATGTATATATACTGTACATATATACACACACACACACACATATATATATATATATATATATATACATATATATATATATATATATATACATATATATATATACGTATATATATATATATACATATATATATATATATATGTATATATATGTATATATATATATATATACATATATATATATATATATATATATATATATATATATATATATATATATATATATATTATTGTATTAATGGAATTACGAACATTGAGTGACAAAACGAAATCCTATACACAGTCACTGTTTGCGAATATTATCGAAAACACTTAAAAAATATGCTGTAAAAAACGGTAAAAAATCCTGGAATGAATGTTGCACGGCATTTGCCGTTTAAAAAAACGATATTGTCGTAGAAAAGTGATATTATGGTCACCAACCCATAAAAGATAATAACAGCGTATGGTAAAATTACGGTCGCCTGTATTTTATTGAAATATGGTTGAGAGCAGTATATTTTAAAGAGAATTTCCGATTAAAATTACGGTTTTTTTAACAAGTGATGTTATGGTCACCAACCCATAAAAGATAATAAAGTATGGTAAAATTACGGTCGCCTGTATTCTATTTAAATACGATTGAGAACTGTATATTTCAAAGAGAATTTCCGATTAAAATTACAGAACCTGTAACTACATGAAATCCTAAATGTAGCTACTGTAGCCATTTCATTATGAAGCAGCTACCCAGGGTTACCAGGTTTTCCAAATGAGAAAAGACCAATGTTTGATCAACTGCAGCTTTAAAAAGCCAACCTAATAGTAGAAAAGGGCCGAAAATAAAGCATTTAAGGCTAACCAATTCTCAAAAAAACCAAATTTAGCTATCTAGCACGAAAAAAGGCCAAATTTGGATTTTTTTTGGCCCGAAAAAGGCCAACCTGGCAACCCTGCATCTGCCTCTGGCCACGCTTATGGGCCATCGCTAATTCTATTCAGGATATCTGAATGCTAAAGGAATATTACTCCAATCGCGACAAATGCACGTCCAGTCCGTTAATTGGAGATTCGTGTATGGAATCAGATTCTCTCTCTCTCTCTCTCTCTCTCTCTCTCTCTCTCTCTCTCTCTCTCTCTCTCTCTCTCTGTGTGTAAACCTAATTATCCACCATGTTCGTATTTATGTTCTTCCTATTGATTAGAATTTATGAAATATATATTTAAAGGAATATTTCCTTAAAGCTATAGCTAATTTCGTTATTCCCTGCAGCTAATGTAGAAATATTTACCATGTCTTAGTGGATAATTTCTTTATTCCCAGCAGTTAATGAAGAAGTATTTAATGTCTTAGTGGATAATTTCGTTATTCCCTGCAGTTAATGAAGAAATATTTACCATGTCTTAGTGGATAATTTCTTTATTCCCAGCAGTTAATGAAGAAGTATTTAATGTCTTAGTGGATAATTTCGTTATTCCCTGCAGTTAATGAAGAAATATTTACCATGTCTTAGTGGATAATTTCTTTATTCCCAGCAGTTAATGAAGAAGTATTTAATGTCTTAGTGGATAATTTCGTTATTCCCTGCAGTTAATGAAGAAATATTTACCATGTCTTAGTGGATAATTTCTTTATTCCCAGCAGTTAATGAAGAAGTATTTAATGTCTTAGTGGATAATTTCGTTATTCCCTGCAGCTAATGTAGAAATATTTACCATGTCTTAGTGGATAATTTCTTTATTCCCAGCAGTTAATGAAGAAGTATTTAATGTCTTAGTGGATAATTTCGTTATTCCCTGCAGTTAATGAAGAAATATCTACCATGTCTTAGTGGAGATAATGTTTAAACTATGTTGATAAAAATACTTCTGTTAAAACTTTCATTTTAAAATTTAGTTAAAAAAGGCAAAATCACTAATAACTAAAGTTGTTAGTTGTAACACTCACTTTCAACCGGGAGAGAACGACGGCTGTCCACCAATGTAAGATTACTTGTGTAATCCAATAAGGAAATGAATGGTCTCCCAGGCCCCAGTGCTCAGCTATAAAGCCTAAATACATAAAGTCAAGCTATAATCAAATTTTTTTTAATGAGGCGCCTTTGCACTTACTCTCAGCGGTGCCCTTTTAGCTCGGAAAAAATTTTCTGCTATCTGATTGGTTAGAATTATCTTGTCCAACCAATCAGCGATCAGGAAACTTTTCCGAGCTAAAAGGGCACCGCTGCGAGTCGGTGCAAATCTGCCTCAATAAAAAGTATTGACTATAGTCCTCAGTACAGCTTTTTCTTATTCTTTCAAGAGATAAATATGGCGGGCCCAGCTGTGAGAACAAGATAATTTCCTTTGATTAAAACACATTTTGCTGTTTTCCACGTCTGTACGATCCATTAAAATGCAAATTTATATATCAAAAGCAATTCCGGATTGCTGTATATAACGCTAAATAACATGCACTAAGCACTACACGCACGATTCGTCGGTTAACTAATTTCCTTTTCCTAACCGGTAATATTTTTGTCTCCAAAATGACCTACGTCCAGGTATTTCTCAAACGATATAATCGCTAATAACGGCTGTCACCTTCTTGTAACAACTCTTCTCGTATGCGGTAGTAGATGGCAATGATAGGGTGTACACAGTTTCAGTCATCAGCCTTGTTTAGTTTATTATAAGTAATTCACACGCTGATTTATTTATGCTGACGGTAAATATCCGCAACCGATATCATTCATGGTACTACCTATCTTATTTCTGATAGGCTAAAGGCACCAGCATGAGCTCCCGCCAATCACGAATAGCTTCAATAATGTATACCAATAACAGGATATAGTGGATTAACATAAATTGTCAAACACCTGTTTTCAAAATATTTTTTTCTTGTTTATGTCTATTTTGTATTACAAATTTAGTGTAAAACTATTTATGATCATAACATCAACGTAACTAGGCATGTGCATAAATTTTGCATGATATAAATGCATATATGTATAAACTAGTACTCTATGACTTTATGTATATATACAGTATACATCAAATTATGTATTTATATAAACATAATGCATACAAGAAATCCAGTCACTTTTTGGAGGAATTCTTACAACACTTCCACAGTGAAAACTTAAAATAAGCGTACAAGAGTTTAATTAGACGTTTAGTCCATGAGCCAGATGAGAAGTCGGTACCATCTGGGGGCACCAAACGAAACTTATTTTTTATTGATTACCAACCCATACCATTAACAAAAATGCATGATGGACTTTTCAATCTCACAGCTTAAGATTTTTATGACAGTTATAAGTTTTTATGTAAAAAACGAGAAAAATACGATTTTATCACAAAATGTTCCAACGCACAACTGCTTGTGGGTGCTGAATAAAAAGATGATTTCATTGGAAAATGTGTTATTTGGTTTAGTATTCTTACATGAATGGATGAAATAGATTTAATTGATAATTTATTAATTACATGTTAATATGTACAGTTCATATGTAGTCTATGAAAAGCATTTGTTTCTTCGAAACGACTATACTACTTCACAGAACGTTCTTCTACATCTATTTATATTTTTTCAGAAGATAGTGTGGCTGTAAGAAGATGCTCAATGGAATCACCAGCAAAAAGACAGAAAGTGCTATCATCAATAGAGAGGACTTGCATTATTTGTTCTAAACAAACTTCTGAAACATATTTGACAAAGGCCAGAGATGACCAGTCTATTAGAACGTTAGTCGACGCAGCCAGGATAAGGAATTTTGATCCTATCTTAACTCTCGAAAAACATGAGTATGGTGAAAAGCTGTTCTACCATAGAGACTGTAGGTCTAAGTTCACACACAAGAAAACACTTCAGCAGATGAACAAAGAACCCGACTCTGAGCCACAATGTTCAAAAGAAAGGAGATCCTCCCGTTGTCCAGCAACAACATCTCGTGTCCTAGGCCATATCTGCATCTTCTGTGAGAAAGAAAGCAAATATATGCCTGGTTCAAATACCAGAGAGACACTATTCCAATCCAGGGAACTCAGGTCAGATGAAACAATTCGGAGAGTGGCTCAGAACAAACTTGACCATAGAATACTGGCAATCACAGCCAGAGATTTGGTTGCTGCCGAGGCCCATTACCATAAATCATGTTATCGTAAGTACACCCGGGGAGAGAAAGAGAAAACACCAGTGGCTTCTGACAAAGATGATGAAGCTTATCAAGCAGCAGAACAGCAGTCTTACGGTCTACTATTCCAGTATGTGAGAGATACATTATTTCCAAAACCAACAGTCCTAAGAATGACAGAGCTTACTGTAAAGTTAGTCAGCTACATACAGATATGTGGCATCAATGATGTAAAACCTCATACTAAGAAACACCTTCGTCGGAGACTAGAATGTGAATTCAAGGAGTCGCTTCATTTCGTCCATGATGACAAAGGAAAACTTCTGGTATATCCAGATAATCTTCCCTTAGACCAAGTAGTGGTAGCCATGGTGAAGGCTGAAGAACAAATGCTTGAACTAAAATACTCCGAAAATATTGACAACATTATCAAACTTTCTGCAAACCACTTGAGAGGGCAGATTAAGAAGATCAAACCAAAGCCTTGGCCTCCATATCCTGCTGAACTGAATTCTGATCATACCGAACTACCAAAATCTCTAGAGATGTTCCTAAAGATTCTGCTTCATGGTGAGACAAAAGAATTAACTACGAAAATGGAACGCGTTGTCCATTCGATAGGCCAGGATTGTATTTATGCTGTCAGCAGAGGGAATGTCATTCCTGCCAAACATATATTGCTGCCTTGGGGTGTAAAATCACTCACAGGCAATGTTGAACTTATCAAGATGCTCAATCGCCTTGGTCATGGAATTTCCTATTCGAAGCTGGAAGAGACAGATACTGCACTCTGTCTTCAGAAGCAAAGGAAAGAAGCAGACCAAGGCATAGTCCTCCCATCATCTTTTCATCCTCATATTCCTACTTCACTTGCTTTTGACAACATTGATAGGCTTGAAGAAACTTTGAGTGGTGGGGGCACATCACATAGAGTGAATGGGATCATCATACAGCCACAGGTTCACACGGCAAAACCCCCAGAAACTGCGCCTCTGCTTTTGACCAAGAAAAAGCGAAGTGTAACTCCAATTCCAATAGGTATTCCAGAGTACAATGCTGGCAGTAGAGTAGGTCCACCAGTCATGAAACCACAGGACCTGGATGTTCAAAACGTGCAGGATTTTGCGATGCAAAGAAACTTGATATGGGCTCTTACTCGTCTCTCAGACACTAATGATCAGTCAGTAAGTTCTTGGACAGGTTTTAATGTGAAGACAAGTGACAACAAAAGTATCCAAAGAGACAATGTAGGCTATCTCCCAACGATCAACGCCCCAGCCACACAACTGTCAACTGTTCACCAAGTGATGCTTCAAATCATGAAGATAAAGGCAGAACTACACTTGGAGGAGATCGTCTGTGTTTTCGATCAAGCTCTATATGCAAAAGCAATGGAAATCAAATGGAAGAACAGTGAACTGTTCAAAAAGGTTGTGATCCGCATGGGGGCATTCCATACCTTATGTAATCTTCTGTCAATCATTGGAAAGAGGTTCGCATCTGCTGGCTTGAGAGATCTCGCTGTGGAATCAGGTATAATAGCTGTAGGTTCGATCACCTCTGTGCTTGAAGGACGGCACTACAATCGAGGTGTCCGTTTCTGCAAACTCGTATATGAGGCACTCTTGAGACTGGCTTGGACAGGATTCTATCCCTGGCTTGAAGAATACCACGTTGGAGACGTCAGACATATGAGAGAGACAATCAAAGCTGTCAGAACCTTGCATGATGATGTATGCCAAGACAGTCTGGAATTTGTATTGGAAAATGCATCTGTGTCGGTCATTCTCACCCATTTCTTGCAGTACCTAGATGAGCTGCACAGCACCCGTGGCCAACTAGCATCATTCTGGGCCTCCTTCCTAGATCTGGCAGGGATTTTGCTAGATCTGATCAGAGCATCACGGGAAGGGAACTGGCCTCTCTATATGTCCGGTATCAACAGGATGATACCATGGTGCTTTGCACATGATAAACAGAACTATGCCAGGTATAGTTAGTTAACTAGGCTGATCAATTAATGTAGCATATTAGCAGGTTTGAATTAGTTCATTAATAACATTAATCTAACAAACTTTCGATAATGATGGACCATACACATTTTCAGATACCTGTCTGTCTTCTACTGCGATATGACAAGGCTGCCAGAGACACATCCACAGGTTTATCAACACATGCTACAGGGAGGGTTTTCTGTGCAGATGAGTGACACAAACACATTTGGACGGATCCCAGTTGACCAGACGATTGAGGAGACAGTGAATAAGGACACCCAGACTGCTGGTAAGTTGTGACTAGGGCCCGGTTTCACGAAAAAAAAAAAAAAAAAAAAAAACTAGTCTTCCGACTTAAGTCTCATAAACTCTTCAAGGAAGTTTCCAATTGCAAAGAGTTTTCATTGAAAGATTCAATTATTCTACCTCACATAGTTGATCCAAAAGTAATGTGGGCTTTATTTTTGTATAAAGAATTCTTATGAAATACAACAAAAGTATATTTTTACAGCTTAAAACTACAATTGTAGACTTACAATTGATTTAAGTCTTTTTGTGAAACTGGCCTCAGGTGTTCAATAATGAATCACTGAGACAGTATCCATATTAACATTTGTTAATTTGATATGATAGATCATACTGCATCAAATATGTACTAAAGCGTTTGTTTAATTCCCTTTGAGGCCCGTAATAAACAAAATTTGTCGACATTTATTTCACAGGTGGTACCAAAGGATTCTCACTCAACCAGGGTGCTGTGACTCGCTACTACCTGACAGCAGAATATCGCAGCTGTTGCCTTCAGCAGCTGCGCAAGATGACTGATGTCTCGGATCGTGCTGCTATACATCATGATTTGACACCCTCACGGATTAAGAAAGATGAATATGCTGTACAAGCTATCATGGACCTTCTTGAAAATAACTGGACCAATCCTTTTGCTGAAGGACAAACTGGGCTGCTAAATATCGCCACTGGTGCTGCTGCATCTGCTAATGTAGCTCGTGATCTCCTATCAGCCCAGAAGAAGGGTGAAGAAGCTCGTCTGAAATTTCAGGAGAGTCGACTGGAGAGAGGCCAGAACTTTTTTGAGAGACTTCCTAGGCTGAATCTCAAGACTTTTGACGGTACAAAAAGATATAAAACGAAAGTAAATGATAAAGAGGTTATCCTGAAAAGTGACAACAGATTATTTGCACATATGATACTTGTTGCTTCGTCTAGAAAACTTAGCATGAAGGAAGTTCTAAAACATCCGCTTGGTCCTGTGCCCTGGTCATTAGCCAACACAGATGGTTCACCAAGGAAGACGAACAAAGCAGCTCTAGCGAGAAAACTAGAGGCCAAAGCATCGCCAGCTGAAGAGATGGAATATCCTTCTGCTTGTATCATTGACGGGATGAGTATTGTTCAAAAGATGAAAGGTGACAACCTTACTTTTGAAGAGCTGGCGGAACAGATGCTTATTTTTGTCATTCGGACTAGCGCTAGCAGTGAACGCATTGATGTTGTTTTTGATGTTTATCGGCAGCTATCTATCAAAGGAGCAGAAAGGGCTATACGAGGTTCAGAAAGTGGGATATGTTTCACTAACATTATTCCTGGTCACAAGATCCTTCAATGGAGACGTCTCCTGTCCTGCAATGCTAGTAAGACGAAACTGATCAGCTTCCTCGTCAGCCAATGGAAGAAGTCCAGCATGCGAGAAAAACTGGGTGGAAAAACTATGTATGTCACATGTGATAACCTTTGCTTCAGACTCACACGTAATGATGTTATTGAAGAAGACAGCCTGAAAACGACCCAGGAGGAAGCGGACACCAGAGTCATCTTTCATGCGAAGCATGCAGCTCCTCATGTATCGTCCATCATCATGATAGCTGAAGATACAGACATCATTCTTCTCTGCCTTGCCTTCCACAAAGAAATTGACTGCAGTGTGTATGTGAAATGTGGTACAGCTACTCGAACCAGATATATCAGCATCTCCAAAGTGTCAGCTGCCCTGGGCCATAATGTGTGTGCTTCTCTTCTCGGACTACATTCATTTACAGGATGTGACACAGTCAGCGCTTTTAGTGGTCGAGGAAAGCTAGCTGCACTGAAACTGCTTATGACACATGATCACTTCCGAGATGTCTTCATCAAACTTGGGGAAGAGTGGCAGCTCAAAGATGAAATTTTCCAGGTCTTGGAAGAATTTACATGCCGACTCTACGTTATTCGCTCAGAAATCTGTGATGTTAACGAGATGCGCTATGAACTGTTCAGGGTGAAGCACGGACATGTAGAGTCTGCACAGCTGCCCCCCTGTAAGGACTGTCTCTATCTACATGCTGCGAGGGCCAACTATCAGGCTGCCATCTGGTATCGTGCACTGAAGGCAGATCCAAAAGTGCCAAGCCCACTGGAGTGCAAAGGCTGGTCGTTGGGTGACGATGGAGAACTGCTGATAAATTGGATGACAGGAGCACCAGCTCCGAATGTAGTCCTGGAGTTCCTCTCCTGCAAATGCAAGAAGTCATGCAAGCTGCCATCCTGCCAATGTATTGTGAATGGACTGCCCTGTTCTCAGGCCTGTATCCTGCAGGATTGCGAAAACATGAAGGATGACGATGTTGGTGATATGCAAGAAGGTGGATCAGACAGTGAAAGCGACATTGAAACCCAATAAACATTTAAGGTTTCCTTTTATGTATAATACAATTTAGTCATACACTGCTTGGTATGAACTGATTTTGCATAAATAGGCTTATACAGGTATCTGGAAAATTCAATTAATGTTGATTATGTATGATGTTTCCACTTTTTTAATTTTCATATAATGCGTTATTGCTGTAATTTTTTTTTTTATCAAATACTGTAATGGACAGTCTAAAAAGGTTCCAATGCATATGTAACCACTTATAAGATGCAATTTAAACATAAAGCTTTCAGGTTTGTGGATCTGAATAAATTCCCATGAGTATTTTGTTGCACAAGAATAAAGTTGTCTGCTATTGCGGTCGGAAATATGACGTTTTTATGTTTATACCCCACCCGCAAATCAACGGCTCTATTGACCTTAAGCTGTGAGTCACACATGTCCATCATGCTGCATTGTGTTGCAGATACATATAGCTATCAGAAAATACCAAAAATGTTTGGTGCCCCCAGATGGTACCGATTGGTCAAAATCAGGGTGCTGGCTTACGGACTAGTTGACATTACCAAAAGAAAACTGTTCCTGTCTCCTACCTAAACAGTGGCAACGTGTTCGCCTGGCATTCGCATGGCAGCAGATCGATCCCAGCCCGGGACCGTGAGTTTAAGCTGTTTACTAGGGATCCCACTGCTGAGCTTGGGCACCACAGTGGGGAGATGGGCTTGCCCGGCTGACGTTCTGGTGAGCATCAATTCTGATGAAACTGAAACTGAATCCAGACACTTTTAACCTTTAAATACTTGAGGAGAATTCTACTTAGTTGTTCATTCACACTCTAGAATACCTTTGGGGTTATTCTTGATCCTTCAATTGAAAGGAATGTGGACACTCTAGGCCTAAAGAAGCAAAGAGAGGGAGC
>NC_090766.1:41846834-41864334 GCF_036898095.1 Palaemon carinicauda | reverse complement strand
ATTTACCTTCTTATCAAGTTTCTCTCCCCACTTTTCTTCTTATCAAGTTTCTCTTCTCACTTATCTTCTTTTCAAGATTCTCTTCAGATTTACTTTCTTATTAAGTTTCTCTTCCCAACTATCAAGTTTCTCTTCCCACATTTCTTCTTATCAAGTTTCTCTTCGCACTTTTCTCCTTATCAGGTTTCTCTTCCCAATTTTCTTCGTAGATTGAAACATCTTCCTTGGGGAATGTCATCCCATAAAGCCTGAGGCGACCGCAGTCGAAGATTTCGCCAATTCTGATAACGAATCTTGTCCACATTTGTCCCGATTTTCATTACGAAATTAATCTTTTCACTCGGATGGCAATTACCGGCATCGCCTGGTCCATTCAATTACTGTTAATTATTTCATTAAACATTAATTAACTCGAGATTCTTTTTAAAAGGTTTTCCTTTCAACTCAGATCTTCAATTTCATTTCTTTCATTAAAGAGATATTTGTTGATTTTTTATATATTTACTAGAGTATGAGACCCGTCACAAAGGACTGATAAATATTTAGATACTTATTCACACATACGCACCTTTTTTCACTAAGGTATGACTACTCCCTCTACTTCTTACCCGAGGGACGGTGAAAGACCGAGTAGGTATACGTCTGGCAATGTTGCTGAGCGTGACCGGAAAGATATATGGTTATATTGGGAGGGGATCAGTTTACCTGCTCATTGAATAAGGGCAGATTATAGGAAAATATATAAAAGAAATTGCCGTCTCATGTATTATTATTATTATTATTATTATTATTATTATTGTTGTTGTTGTTGTTGTTTTTGTAACAAGTAATTTGATTTAATTGTGCGTTTTATAGTTGGACAAGGAATCACAGTTTACGTAAATTATTATTTTCTAATACTCTGATATTATATTCCAATTATAGACGATACCATTCATAAATTTCTTATAAATCTCATTAAATTTCCAGAGAATACTATTCCAATAAACGTAAACCTTAATGTATATCTATGAATAACAGATAATAGTTTTTAGATAATCATCTTCTTGTAAGAAGTTGATAAAAGAAATGATTCCGAATCTCATAATTTTCCTAGCGACATTATTATTATTATTATTATTATTATTATTATTATTATTATTATTATTATTATTATTATTATTACTAGAACGGATTATTATAAAACTCCTATTAAACGATTTTATCTCCAGTTGACATTTACTACATTTCAAAGGGTTGTAATTGGAGCTGAGGAAGAGTTAATATCAAGGCAGCTCCCGAACAAATAGCTTTATTTAAAGATGATATAGGTCTTTATAAAACCCCTATGTGGTAACATAAGGATGATAATGACATGTTTACAATCAGTGCTTTTTATCGACAAGGTTGACATTGGCATAAAAGATAGATAACATAACAATAAAATGATATTAGAGTTGAAATTTGCTCGTTACATTCAACGATACTATGTCGAGTCCGAAGACGGTTGCTGTGATGAAGAAAACGTAGATAGGGCATACTTATCTATTTGCGTCTCTGTTGCATTACAGGGTAGCAAAGTCATTATCATTCATATATGAAGCAAAAATCAGTATTAAATAATCAAATAAAAAAAAAACATCTCATATCAACATCGCTATTAATAAAGAAACTTCAGTAGCCTGTAGGATCGCAAGCAAATCTTTAAAAGCATAAATCGTAGGTCGAAAATATAGAGCCGGATATAGCGAGCACCTTGTGAGTGGGAATATCCTAACGTGGTGAAGGGGTTTACGTATCGCCATGATTAGCAAGGTTGTATTGGTCAGGGCCACCCATACTCGGTTGGTTTGCTGGGAGGGATAAGACAAAAATCTCCCACCATCACCAATCCGCAGTGGCAGGCGTGGTGATGAAAACTGGCCAAACTCCAGACGTGAATTGTCATGTCTGAGGCCCTTGTTCTGCCTTTGTTACTGTTGTGGAAGGGAGATTTAGTCGTGAGTACAGTATAGAAACAGGGATTATAATTGCAAACCGAGCACAGCTATAGGATCCAATTTATTCTCAGTCTTATAAGCCAAGAATTGACATGTCTGCAGCCTTTGTCCAGCAGTGGACTAGAAACGATTGCATTTGTTACAGTTATGGAAGGGAGATATAGCCATTAGCACGGTATAGAAACAGGATTCTAATTACAAACCGAACGTAGCTATTGAATCCAATTTATTCTCAGTCTTATAACCCAAGAATCAAATGTTAAATGGATTCTGCAACTATGACATTTGGATAGAATTAATGACGCCGCCTGGCTGGGATTGAAGTGCAAATCAGATAGAAAGACATTCATGAAAACTGAATGAGTTAAGACGGAGATGAAACGAAATGTTTACCATATTGCGAGCACTTCAAATGAGCTATATTCATCGACATCAAACAGTCGTTTAATCTTAGGGAATAAACAAGCAGGCAGAGGAACACCAGGCCGCGAAAATAAAGTCAAATGAAAAACTATTTGCTATTCGCCCCTTTTAACACCATATCGCGAAAATAAAGTCAAATGAAAAACTATTTGTTATTTGCCCCTTTTAACACCATATCGCGAAAAGAAAGTCAAACGAAAATCTATCTGCAATTTGCCCCTTTTTGACGGCGATATGTACATTTTTTTTAGAAGCTGTAAATCTCCCCATTTAGAATTTAGGGAAAAAAAGCAGATACTCATTATGGGACTTTGAAACTTTTTGAATGTCACATTTGATATTCAAATTTGCTGTTGAGAGTCAGATGGATTAGACTCATTAGTGACAAGGATATTCATATGCAAATGAATGGAAACTACCGTCGCTATACGACTTTGTTAAAGACTCCGTATGTGTTTTCGGCAACCTTACCATGGGGGTCCTAGGTCGAGGGGAGCTACCCCTTTTTAGTAATATTTGATGAATTAAGATTTGAAGAGGCAATGCGTTAATCGTTATGGCAAGGTGAATTATACAGCAAGTACTAGAGGTGTTAGAATTCTACCACCGTATTTCCTGCGTGTCCCAGAAAGTGACTAAAAGGACAGCTGCTGCCTTGCAGTCTTGCTCTGTAGCAAAAGGCTAGGCCTACTGCCATTATTATTATTATTATTATTATTATTATTATTATTATTATTATTATTATCATCATCATCATCATTATTATTATTATTATTATTATTACTGTCATTATTATTATTATTATTATTATTATTATTATTATTATTATTGTTGTTGTTGTTATTATAGTTATTATCATTATTATTATTATCATTATTATTTCAATGTATCGTATAATGTGTGTATACAGTAGGTGCTTGGAACACAAATACATAAATATAAGAAACCTTATATCCTATGGTAATAGATACATCCTTCATACTATACAATTTAAAAATAAATCTTACTTATGAATCTTCTCAAAATAATGAACGAATTAAGAACATTCTCCAAAATATAAAAAATATATTCAATATGCTAAGTCAGGTTTCTGTAGAAATTTGTCTGATTAATGACATTCCCCAAAAGCTGTTGGATAAAGTTCAAATGTTCTTAATCTGACCTACATCATTCATTTGGGGAAACACAAAAGCCATCTTTCTTTGCCTGTGGGCTGGAACATAATCCCTTGGATAATCGTATTAGTTACTTGACTGATTTATGATGGAATACCGACGTTATGACTCTAAAATACCTCTAATAATACTCTTATTACTACCAGTATTACTTGAAATACTTTATTCAAATTGTTCATTTATTCTTTCTTAGTTACCTATTTCCTTGTTTCCTTTCCTCATTGGGTTAATTTTTCATTGATGGATCCCTTGGGCTTATAGCATCTTACTTTTCCAACTAGGTTTGTAACTTAGATGATAATAATAATAATAATAATAATAATAATAATAATAATAATGCTGTTGTTGCACTATTTTGCTAATGCCCTTATTATTATTATTATTATTATTATTATTATTATTATTATTATTATTATTATTATTATTATTATTATTATTATTATTATTATCATCATCGAAGTTACAACCCTGGTTGGAAAAGCAAAATGCTATAAGGAAATAGGTAACTAAAAATCCGACAAATTTCTACAGAAACCTGACTTACCATATTGAATATATTTTTTTATATTCTGGAGGATGTTCTTAATTCGTTCATCATTTTGATAAGATTCATATTTATTTTCAAATTGTATAGTATGAAGGATGTATTTATTATATTTTTTAAAATTTATTCATGGTATATGGTTTTTTATATTTATGTATTTGTGTTCCAAACACACATACACACATTATAAGAAATATTGGAATAATAATAATAATAATAATAATAATAATAATAATAATAATAATAATAATAATAATAATAATCAGGATTTTTTAAGCCCAAGGCTCCAACGGGGAAAAACAGCTCAATGAGGAAAAGAAATAAGGAAATCAATAAACTACAAGAGAAGCAAGGAGCAATTAAAATGAAATATTCCAGGAACAGTAACCTAAATAGATATTTCATGTATAAACTATAGCATGACTTGTGTCAGCTGGTTCAACATGAAAACATTCATTGCAAGTTTGAACTTCTGAAGTTCCACCGATTCAACTACCTGATTAGGAAGATCATTTCACAATTTGGTTATACATACATACATATACCAAGGCACTTCCCCCAATTTTGGGGGGTAGCCGACATCAACAAATGAAATAAAACAAAAAGGGGACCTCTACTCTCTACGTTCCTCCCAGCCTGGTTATAGCTGTAATAAAACTTCTAGAATACTGAGTAGTATTGAGCCTAATGATGGTGAGGGCATGATTATTAGCATTAACTTCAAACTTAGTATTACGAGCGGGATCGTACTGTCTAGGATGATTTGAATGTGAAGGATGATCAGAGTTATGAAAAATCTTATGCAACAGGCATAATGAACTAATTGAACGATTAGGTGTGCCATTTCATTAAAAGTATTTGTTCTCGATACTGTTGATCAATTCTCACCTCTATGCTGTTCCTCAAATATACTGGGTAATATAGCAATGGTAATAATGAAAATATGTCCTGCCTTCCCTCACAAGATTGATCATAATTAATGAACCACTATCAATAAAATCTACTTCCATGATTCCTCAGAATACCTAATGAAAGACTATTTAAAATCTCAAGTTTCATTTCTGCCTAAAAAATGAACGGTGAACACACTAAGAAAATCATTGCCTATAAACAAATATAAACACTGTAGATTCAGTGCTTAAAGATTTAAAGGCCGCTCAAGAATAGCATAGGCAAGGGAGAGTGACATTGCCCTAGCAAGCAGAACAATGCAGTAGAGGCTGACCATACATACATATGATCAATGCTCAAGACCCTTCTCCATCCAAGCTAGGACCAGGGAGGGCCAGGCAATGCCCGCTGATAACTCAGCGGATAGACCCTTAGTCCAAAGAGAGAACAATACCAACAGTTTTCCGAGTGAAAAAACTACAGTACAATACAATACAATACATTGCAATAATCTCATCACCTGCAGTAAAAACAGCACTTATTCACATTTGGTGATTTACAGCAACACATTAAAGTAAAATTATTACATAAAACTTTCAGAGCATTGCTGAAAGGCTTGTCAGACTTTAATAGTTAGCTAAAAGTTGGGGTTGTGGTGGTCAATTGGAAACGTCCTGGTGATCGCTAGTTCATTTGGTCGCTGCAATTTTACCATCCTTTTGAGGTAAGGATGGAGGATTTTTAGGAGCCTACAGGTCTACCTGCAGAGTCATCAGTAGCCATTACCTGTCCATCACTGGTCCTAGCTTGCGTGGGGAGGGAGGCTTTGGCGCTGATCATATGTATACATTGTCAGTCTCTAGGGCATTGTCCTGCTTGCCAGGGCAATATCACTGCCTCTTGCCTCTGCCATTCGTGGGTGGCCTTTAGATTTTTTTTTAAAGGAAACCACTAAAAGATGCTCAACTATTACTTGATTAAAGAAAGGAAACGATGCTTAACCCAGACCTGGAATGAAGATTCAATACGTTTTTGAAGATGTGATTTTTATATGAAGAAATTCTCCTCAAAGGAGACCAAAGCCTCTTACATAAAAACCTATACTAAAAACGGACCTTCTAAATTGAACATAAAGTTTACCACTTCTGCAATATGTGAACAGTATTAAACCCAACTAGAATTGTTAACAGACAGAACGAATTCAGAGGACCTTGCAAATTATGACAAATATTTTCCTTTTCATACAAGATTAAAAAAATAAGATGGAAGACAAACCAATTATATTAGAGAGCTAATAATATAGACTTTCAAATTGCGACCGCAATATCAACAGACCCCTTCTCCTCTCTTCAGAACTGGACCTCGAGTAAACAGAACTTTGAACAGCCCCAAGAGATTAATAAGCTCCGTGAAAAGAAATACACACAAAGACGCAAATAAAGAGAGCAATTCCCCTCGACCGCAGCTATTACGTTATTCCAAACATAAGCACAACTTTTGGGCGGTTAAATATAAGCCAAACGAGCACGACAAACACACATTTCAGGAGCGGATTTTATGCGAAGGGATTAGTACAGTCGTCCCTATAAAGCCCAGTCCACACGATCGAGCATGCCCTACGGGCAAACAGTGATACCAGGCCACAATAGTTACTGAAAATGAGGGTTGATGACGTCAGAAGCGGGAAAACTAAAGGCAGGGATCTGGCAACACTGTATGATGCCAGATCCCTGTTTGTGGTTTTCCCGCTTCTGACATCATTAACCCTTACTCCTACTAACTATTGTGGTCTGGTTTTACTGTTTGCTCTTTCTTTCTCAGGTAAATTTTTTTTATATAAAAAATTATTCCTCTATCTTAACTTCATCAAAAAATACCAAGATGGGTTAATTATTGAGTTATATTAACACACACACGATTAATCTTTGTCTTCAGCTTATCAACAGACACTTCTTCTCTTCTTGACATCAAAGAATGATGGACACTTAATCTTCTTTATTTTCCTTTTCAGACTAATGGTTTTCCTTGGCGTTTTGAGACAGGAGTCATTATTAGTTACTTTGGTCGCTGCAACCTCACCATCCTTGTGAGGTAAAGATGGGGAGACCTTATCAGCAACCATTGCCTGTCCCTCCCTGGTCCCAACTTGGATGGAGAGGGGCCTTGGGTGCTGATCATATGGTATATATGATCAGTCTCTAGGGCATTGTCCTGCTCGATATGGCAATGTCACTGTCCCTTGCCTCTGCCATTCATGAGTGGCTTTTAAACCTTTAAAGGTTAAATTCACGTTAAAGTAAATCATTGAATTGGTATGTCAAAATTTATTGAATATCTTCGACGTGGAAGAGAGTGACTGACAGGTTGACAAATGGGTCTGCCACCGTGAAAGTTCAAAATGAGGCGATATTATTACTTAACTAAAGTGCGCGACCCGTCAAGAATGACGACTAAATATTTAGATGGATATGCATATACGCACACACAGAGATTCAGCCCTTCCCATCCCTTTACTCTTTCCTAACTACAACTCGGGCTACCCTCTCTCACCAGGGAATGACTACTCCCCCTCCCCCTCAACAGAAGGCCTAGGAGAGATCGAGTAGTCATAAGTTTGGTAATGCCGCTCAGCGTGACAGCAAAAAAACTCTTCTAATGTCTCGTGGAGCCAAGTTAAATGTTTGGTGAACTAATCTCTTGGAGAGTGCGAAGAGCATGACCAAACCATCTCTATCTACCCTTCATCATGATCTCATCCACATATGGCACTCGATTAATCTCTCTTATAGTTTCATTTCTAAACATGTCCTGCCATTTAACTCCCAATATTCTTCTGAGGACTTTGTTCTCAAATCTATAAAATCTGTTGGATATTGTTTCATTGTCATGCCACGACTCATGTTATATACTGTATAGAATGACTAAAAACGCTTGCGCAGCAAAAAAGAGGTGTCCTATAGTCAATTCTTTTTAGTGAGGCAGATTTGCACGGACTTGCAGGGGTGCCATTTTAGCTCGGAAAAGTTTCCTGTTCACTGATTGGTTGGACAAGATTATTTATAACCAATCAGATAGCAGGAAACTTTTCCGAGCGAAAAGGGCACCGCTGGGAGTCAGTGCAAATGTTCCTCATTAAAAAAAAAATTGGGTATAAACTGTCTGCTTTCCCAGTAGAGAAATGAGGATATAAATCATTTGGCTTTTAAGCAAAAGCAAAATGGCACCAAGTTTGATATCCTAATGTCCCTTCCAAAAAACAAAATGTCGTCGCGTAATATAATTGTTTATGAACTCATAAAACAAAATGGCCATATTAAAGGGAAGACTTAGTAAGGGAGATTGAGTTGTCCGGGTGTTTATAAATACTTAACGAAGGGTAAAATACTGCATATATATATATATATATATATATATATACTGTATATATATATATATATATATATATATATATATATATATACATATATACTGTACATATATATATATATATATATATATATATATATATATATATATATATATATATATATATGTATATATATATACATATATATATATATATATATATATATATCCATATTATATATATATATCCATATTATATATATATATATATATATACAGTATATATATACATATACATATCATCCTGCTTTTCCAACTAGGGTTGTAGATTAGCAAGTAATAATAATAATAATAATAATAACAATAATAATAATAATAATAATAATAATAATAATAATAACAACAACAACAGAAAATACAGTCGTTTCTAGTCTAATACAGGTCAAAGGCCTCAGACGTGTCAAACCATGTTTGAGGTTTGGTCAGTTTCCATCACCACGCTGGCTTGTGCGGATGGTGATGTAGAGAGATTTTTATCTGATCGCTCACAGCAAACCAACTTAGTATGGGTGGCCCTGACTAGTACAGTTTTGCTGATCATGACGATAAGCAAACTCTTTCGCCATGTTAAGGTATCCCCACTAAGAAAGGGCTTATCAATAAATATATTATTAGTGGTTAAAAGAATAAATTTTTCATATTCTTGGTTTGTTTATTCAGTGGGAGAGTTTTGATATCTGAGGCAAATGTTTTAGTAATCTTGATTTGGTTGAATGTTTAGGAGAACATAAATAATCTAAGCAAATGTTAATTTGATGAGTAAGTGTTTGATGCCTACGTATTTTATTATTATTATTATCATTATTATTATTATTATTATTATTATTATTATTATTATCATTAATTGCTAAGCTACAACCATACTTGGAAAAGCAGAATGCTATAAGACCAGGGTCTCCAACAGGGAAAGTAACCCAGAGATGAAAGGCAACAAGGAAAAATAATATGTTTTAAGAACAGTAACATTACAATAAACATCTCCTATATAAACTATAAAAACTTTAACAAAACAAAAGGAAGAGGAATAAAATAGAATAATGTGCCCGAGTGTACCCTCAAGTAAGAGAACTCTAATAGTATGCATTTAAGGCTTCGGGTTTTTACCAAATGAGGGGGAGCACAGAAGTTAAGATACCAAGGCTTTTAAACTATTGTGGCCTGATTGGTAACGTCTCTGCCTGGTGTTTGCCAGTCGGGGATTCGAGTCCCACTCAGTCTTGTTAGTGCCATTAGTGTCTGCAACCTTACCATCATTGTAAGCTTAGGTTGGGGATCTTGGGGGAGCCTATTGGTCTATCTGTTGAGTCATCAACAGCTATTGCCTGGCCCTCCATCGTCCTAACTTGTCATATGATATAAGGTCAGTCTGTAGGGCATTGTCCTGTTTGATAGGGCAATGTCATTGTCCTTTGCCTCTGCCATTCATGAGCGGCCTTTAGACCTTTAAACTAAAGCTAAGTTTGCGTCAGTCAAGAAACACCGGAATCCAGTAGATCAGAGGATTTATATGAAGTAATTTAGTTGTTCCTAAAGTCCGTAAGATGTACACATTAGAAGAACATTTCCTTAACACCGTATCTCAGAAAAAGCCATAAGTGATTCACAACAGCAAAAAAAAAAAAAAAAAAGTGGAAATATAAATTTTGGATATCATTGAAGTCAAACCGAAAAAAGGTCATTGGTTATATAGAGCAAACCCCAAAATATACTAAACTTTCTGATTTTAAGGAGACAATATTATAAAATCTTACACTATACAAAAAAAAAATTAAAGAAAAAAACTGGTAAAAAACAACAAAAGGAAAATAACCTCAATAGAGCAAAGGTCAGAAGACAAAAGTTACCGTGTTCTCCTTTTTATTTTATTTTCAGGAGAAGCGAACCCTTCCAAACCATTTCCTTTCCAGAGTGGGATGAGAAAATATATTTCTGAAAACGTGCGGTGTTATGCAGGTAGATACTGGAACGGGATCCTGGAAATGTTACCCTCCAGGGTACGTTGGACTTGTAAGAAACAATTTATACGTCGTCTTGATGGTTCTGTTAGTGTCTGGAGTTGGGAAAACTTTCTTTCGCTGTTCTTTTAGTATACTAATCTCTCTCTCTCTCTCTCTCTCTCTCTCTCTCTCTCTCTCTCTCTCTCTCTCTCACATACACTTGAAGTATTTCTTCTAATATTCCCTGAAGGTTTGTTTACACGCTCCCCCTCTCTCTCTATCTCTCTCTCTCTGAATCATATCTTAAACGTCCCACTCTCTCTCTCTCTCTCTCTCTTAAACTCTCGCTATGACCTTCTACCACTTAAAGCAACTCTCTCTCTCTCTCTACAACTTAATGTCCTGCCTCTCCTAATCTACCTACCACTTAAAGAATTTCTTAATACTATTCTCTCTCTCTCTCTCTCTCTCTCTCGCTATGACCTTCTACCACTTAAAGCAACTCTCTCTCTCTCTCTCTCTCTCTCTCTCTCTCTCTCTCTCTCTCTCTCTCTCTACAACTTAATGTCTTGCCCCTCCCAATCTATCTACCACTTAAACACTTAAAGCCCTTCTTAACACTATCTCTCTCTCTCTCTCTCTCTCTCTCTCTCTCTCTCTCTCTCTCTCTCTCTGAATCATATCTTAAACGTCCCACTCTCTCTCTCAAACATTGTTTATAGGACGTTCTCTCTCTCTCTCTTACTCTCTCGCTATGACCTTCTACCACTAAAAGCAACCCATCTCTCTCTCTCTCTCTCTCTCTCTCTCTCTCTCTCTCTCTCTCTAGAAAACTTGCCCTTAAATAGAATCTTTATAAAAGCATAAGGAGTAAAAAGAAAGAATCTTTATCTAACTTTCGATTAATTAATTAATATCTCATTTATATTTAAGTTTACAGAATTTATAATTTGCATCGTCAAATTGTTGAGTAACATTATTATTATTATTATTATTATTTTTATTACTATCTAAGATAGTTGGAAAAGCAGGAAGCTATAAGGCCAAGGGCTCCAACAGTGAAAAATAACCCAATGAGGAAAAAAGGAAATAAGGTAATAAATAAACTATACGAGAAGTAATGAAAAATTAGAATAAATTAAATGAAACAAACAGCCGATCACTCCCGTTTGAAGTATAAAAAACCCCAGTAAAGACACAATTCATAAACAATCTCACAGACTTCCATTAACTTCCATAACGGATATTGACACAAGAAAAAGCAAACAACTTTCAACTTTATCAAAGAACAACGGAAAACCGCTCGTGTTGATTTCCATCTGAACGGGATTGAAAAGCACTTAAAGAAACATTATTGTCGAAAGTAGCTCTGACTTTTATGAATGCAAAACTTCTTTCATGTCGCACCCTTCGGTCGGATAACTTCATCTTGTCGCATCCAAGGAATATCTAAAGAGGCGGAGACAGTTTCTCGTTCCGGCCTTTTCGAGAAGCAATACTTCTGTTTGGTTCTGTGTTGTTTCTCAGTTTGCTTGATTTCAATTTAGGTTCGTTTTCAATGCCGTCGAATAAGATTGTGTTCACACACATTTTGTCTGTTTATACTAGACTGTTTGGTACAACAGATAATCTCAACGTTGGATAGTGTAAATGGTCCACAGGATAACTCCTAATATGGAATTTTAACTGTTAAAAAAAATGACTAATCAAAATAAAATTTTGACTGATCAAAATAAAATTTTGACTGATCAAAATAAAATTTTGACTGATCAAAAGAAAATTTTGACTGATCAAAAGAAAATTTTGACTGATCAAGATAAAATCTTGACTGTTCAGATTAAAATTTTGACTGTTCAACATAACACGATTAATCTGCAGCAACACCTTCACAATAGAGTGTCATGTTTCTATTCCCCTGTCTAGCATAAGACAAAAACACCAAGCTCCTTTTATGAAGGAATTCAATGTTGGCCCTTTTCTACAGCTGATCGACTTACAGCAATAATTATATCTTCACTACGACAGAGTTTTACTCTGTTGTGACTTTTAGCTTCTGTATGGATCCTGTGATAGATAGACCTCTTTATGTACTCGGATTAATAAGATTTAGACATATAAAGCTTGGTACGAGCATTAACTAAGGTTTTAAAGGCTATTCATGAATGCCAGAGGCACAAGGGACAGTGACAATGCCCTAGACTAGAGACTGACCCTTTATACACATGATCAGCACCCAAGCTAAGACCAGGGAGGGAAGAGCAATGCTACTGATGACTCCCCCAAAAGCCCCATCCTTGTCTCACGTGGATGGTGAGGTTGCAGACACTACAAGAAACTATAGAGTTTGGACTGGAATCGAACCCCAGTTCCGCAGATCACCAGGCAGGGACGTTTTCAATATACCACCACAACCTTAGCTTCTTCGACGGTAGGCCCAGTAACCCTTCAACTAATATTGAATGTTGTAGTCTTAGTCAGTTCCTGCCACTGAGGTCAACTCCATACTACATACGTTGAATGTTAAGACCCATTCATATAGCAATCCATCTGTAGCCATAACTTTACTTTACAGTATCTGCCAACTCCTGTCAGTTACCTCCATTCTCCATCCTCGCTTTTCCTGGACACATGTTAGCCCCTAGTCTTAGACATTAATAACTGATCTTTTTTTTCATACAAGTGATCTTGGTAAATAATGCTAGCTGAAACCCAATTTCACATATATGACTTTACTCTTGCTAAAGACATGTTAGTTTCTGAACTTTAACGGCTAATAGTTGAAGCTATTTCTCCATACCAACGTTTTCCAATTAGAATACAATTTGGAGACATCAATTTAAAAAATTCATTGATAATAGCCGAGACCCAATTTCATAGCTACAACTGTAAATACCCTTGCTGAAGACATGTTAGCTTCTGAACTTTAGGTCCCAGTAGCTGAGGCTCTTTATTCATACCAATATTTTCCCATTAGAATACAACCTCAGGACATGTCAATTCCAAAACTTCATGGATAATAGCAGAGATAAATTTTCGTGGCTAAGACCTGTGAATCATTCTTCCACGGGTATGCTTCGAAGGGGGTCAAATGTCTTCTTTAAAACATTGCATGACACTTAGATAATGCTTTAGCATCAATTATAGCATTGCGTTCATCATTCATCACTGTGTAATCCCTTGGCATCAATAATAGCATTACGTTCATCGCTGCATAATGCTTGGCATCGTTTATAGCATTGCGTTAATTGCTACATAACGCCTTGGCATCGTTTATAGTATTGCGTTCATCGTTGCATAACGCTTGGCATCGTTTACAGCATTGCGTTCATCATTCATCGCTGCGCTATCCCTTGGCATCGTTTATAGCATTGCGTTCATCATTCATCGCTACGTTATCCCTTGGCATCGTTAGCAATGTGTTCATCGCTGTGTAACACTTGGTATCGCTTATAGCATTGCGTTAATCGCTGCATAATGACTTGGGATCATTTATAGCATTGCGTTCATCATTCATCACTGCGTAACCTCTTGGTGGTGTTTATAGCATTGCGTTCATTGCTGAGTAATCGATTGGCATCGCTCATAGCATTGCATTCATCAACCATCGCTGTGTTATCTCTTGTCATCATTTATAGTATTGCGTTCATCATTCATCGCTGCATTATCCCTTGGCTTTTTTTATAACATTGTTTTCATCGCTGTGTAATCCCTTGGCATCACTCATAGAATTGCGTTCATCATTCACCGCTGCGTAATAACTTAGCATCATTTATAGCATTGCATTCCTTATTCATCGCTGCAAAATCCCTTGGCATTGTTTAAAAAGCATTGCATTCCTTATTCATCGCTGCAAAATCCCTTGGCATTGTTTAAAACATTGCGTTTATCACTGCGTAATCCCTTGGCATCGTTCATAACATTGCGTTCATCATTCATCGCTGCGTAATCCCTTGGCATTGTTTATAGCATTGAGTTTATCATTCATCACTGCGTAATCCCTTGGCATTGTTTATAACATTGCATTCATCGCTACATAACGACTTGGCATCGTTTATAGCATTGCGTTCATCATACATCACTGCGTAATCCCTTGGCATCATTTATAGCATTATGTTCATCGCTGTGTAACGTTTGGCATCGTTTATAGCATTGCATTAATCAATACATAACGACTTGGCATCGTTTATAGCATTGCGTTCATCATTCCTCGCTGCGTAACCTCTTGGTATTGTTTATAACATTGCGTTCATCGCTGAGTAATCCATTGGCATCGTTCATAGCATAGCGTTCATCACGCATTGCTGCGTAATCCCTTGGTATCGTTTATAGCATTGTGTTTATCATTCATTGCTGTGTTATCCCTTGGCATTGTTTGCAACATTGCGTTCATCGCTACGTAATCCTTTGGCATCGCTCATAGCATTGCTTTCATCATTCACCGCTGCGTAATCCCATGGCATCGTTTATAGCATTGCGTTCCTTATTCATCGCTGCGTAATCCCTTGGCATTGTTTATAACATTGCGTTCATCGCTGCGTAATCGCTTGGCATCGATCATAGCATTGCGTTCATCATTCATCGCTGCGTAATCCCCGGGCATTGTTTATAACATTGCGTTCATCGCTGCGTAATCCCTTGGCATCGCTCATAGCATTGCGTTCATCATTCACCGCTGCGTAATCCCTTGGCATCGTTTATAGCATTGCGTTCCTTATTCATCACTGCGTAGTTCCTTGGCATCGTTCATAACATTGCCGTCATCAATCATCGCTGCGTAATCCCTTGGCATTGTTTATAAAATTGCATTCATCGCTGCGTAATCCCCTGGCATTGTTTATAACATTGCGTTCATCGCTGCGTAGTCCCTTGGCATTGTTCATAACATTGCCGTCATCAATCATCGCTGCGTAATCCCTTAGCATCGTTTATAGCATTGCGTTCCTTATTCATCGCTGCGTAATCCCTTGGCATTGTTTATAACATTGCGTTCATCGCTGCATAATCCCTTGGCCCTATTTATAGCATTGCGTTCATCATTCATCGCTGTATAATCCCTTGGCATTGTTTATAACATTGCGTTCATCGCTGAGTAATCCTTTGGCATCGTTCATAGCATTGCCTTCATCATTCACCGCTGCGTAATAACTTAGTATCATTTATAGCATTGCGTTCATCATTCATCGCTGCGTTATCCCTTGTCATTGTTTATAGCATTTTGTTCATCGCTGTGTAAGGCTTGGCATCGTTTATAGCATTGCGTTAATCGCTACATAACGACTTGGCATTGTTTATAGGACTGCGTTCATCCTTCATTACTGCATAATCTCTTGGCATTGCTTATAACATTGCGTTCATCGCTGAATAATCTATTGGCATCGTTCATAGCATTGTGTTCATCATGCATGACTGCGTAATCACTTGGCATCATTTATAGCATTGCATTCATCATTCATCGCTGCGTAATCCCTTGGCATTGTTTATAACATTGCGTTCATTGCTGCGTAATCCCTTGGCATCGTTCATAGCATTGCATTCATCATTCACCGTGCGTAATAACTTAGCATCGTTTATAGCATTGCATTCCTTATTCATCGCTGCAAAATCCCTTGGCATTGTTTAAAAAGCATTGCATTCCTTATTCATCGCTGCAAAATCCCTTGGCATTGTTTAAAACATTGCGTTTATCACTGCGTAATCCCTTGGCATAGTTTATAGCATTGCGTTCATCATTCATTGCTGCGTAATCCCTTAGCATTGTTTATAACATTGCATTCATCACTGCATAATCCCTTGGCATAGTTTATAGCATTGGGTTCATCATTCATTGCTGCGTAATCCCTTAGCATTGTTTATAACATTGCATTCATCACTGCAAAATCCCTTGGCAACGTTTATGGCATTGTTTTCATCGCTGCGTAACGCCTTGGCATTGTTTATAGCATTGCGTTAATCGCTGCATAACCCGTGGCATCGTTTATAGCATTGCGTTAATTGCTGCATAACGCTTGGCATAGTTTATAGCACTGCGTTAATCGCTACATAACGCTTGGCATCGTTTATAGCACTGCGTTCATCGCTGTGTAATCCCTTGGCCTCGTGAACCTAAAATCGAGCCTGGCACAAAGGCCAGACGCGGCCATAATTCCCAGAGTCCTCCATTCACCATCAAGATTAAACTGCAAGTTGAGGTGGCCATTTCATTGTCCCACGAGGAGATGGCTCCTCGTCTTGGAATGCTGCAGGAGACGCGCTTTGTCACAGAATTTGTCACAGACTTTTGCCTTTGCTCTTGCAAGGAATTCATTTCCTCCTTGATTTTCTCAGTCTTCGTCGTGTTTTATTTGTTAAAAAAAAGGAGGAGAAGTAGGATTAAGATAGGTAAGAGAATGACAATATGAAAGAGAAGAAAAAGAAGAGAAGCAGAAAGAAGTTACAATTGTACCTACGCCAGGTTTACTGAAAGTTAATCGACACTTGTATGATGAAAATTGTAAAATATTCAGCGGATATACGTAATCTATAAGGCATTATATAGCTATGCATTTACCTAAAAGCATTCTTATTGTAAATACATAATGGTGTCATTCATTTTACATCTCTTACAATCCCTTCCCACATACTCAAAATGCTCCTCTGGAAGCGTACGTCTAAACGTCACATATTATATCATCATCATCTCCTCCTACGCCTATTGACACAAAGGGCTTCGGTTAGAATTTGCCTGCCGTCTCTCTCTTAAGCTATTAAATAAATACTTCTCCATTCAATATCCCCTACACTGTTAAAAATTTGTATTAAAAAACGGTAATAGTCTGGCAACATTTATTCTAAGATTTTTACCGTTTTAAAAACGATTACATTGACGTAAATGAGTGATATTACGGTAACCAACCCGTAAAAGATAATAACAAAGTAAAGTAAAATTACGGTCGCCTCTATTTTACTGAAATATGGTTGAGAACAGTATATTTTACGGAGAATTTCCGTTAAGAATTACGATCTTTTCTAACAGTGTACTTCACGCATCATAGTGCTCAGCCATGTAGCCTACGCCTGGTCATCCAACTGTTCTAGTGCCTTATGGAGCCCAGTTAAAGGTTTGGTGAACTAATCTCTCTTTGGGAAGTGCGAGGATCATGCCTCCAT
>NC_090766.1:41821369-41838834 GCF_036898095.1 Palaemon carinicauda | reverse complement strand
TTTATTATACTCCAATTATAGACGATACCACTTATAAATTTATTATAAATCTCATTAAATTTCCAGAGACTACTATTCCAATAAACGTAAACCTTCATGTATATCTATGAATAACAGATAATAGTTCATAGATAATCATCTTCTTGTATTATTATTATTATTATTATTATTATTATTATTATTATTATTATTATTATTATTATTATTATTATTATTATTATTATTATTAGAATGGATTATTATAAAACTCCTATTGAACGATTTTATCTCCAGTTGACATTTACTACAATTCAAAGAGTTGTATTTGGAGCTGAGGAAGAGTTAATATCAAGGCAGCTCCCGAACAAGTAGCTTCATTTAAAGATAATATAGGTCTTTATAAAACCCCTATGTGGTAACATAAGGATGGTAATGGCATGTTTATAATCAGTGCTTTTTATCGACAAGGTTGACATTGGCATAAAAGATAGATAACATAACAATAGAATGACATTAGAGTTGAAATTTGCTCGTTACATTCAACGATACTATGTCGAGTCCGAAGACAGTTGCTGTGATGAAGAAAACGTAGATAGGGCATACTTGTCTATTTGCGTCTCTGTTGCATTACAGGATAGCAAAGTCATTATCATTCATATATGAAGCAAAAATCAGTATTAAATAATCAAAAAAAAAAAAAAAAAAAAAAAAAAAAAAAAAAAAAAAATCTCATATCAACATAGCTATTAATAAAAAAAAACTTCAGGAGCCTGTAGGATCGCAACCAAATCTTTAAAAGCACAAATCGTAGGTCGAAGATATAGAGCCGGATATATCTTAACGTGGTGAAAGGGTTTACGTATCGCCATGATCAGCAAGGCTGTATTGGTCAGGGCCACCCACAGGTTGGTTTGCTGTGGGGTATAAGACAAAAATCTCCCACCATCACCAATCCGCAGTGGCACGCATGGTGATGAAAACTGGCCAAACTCCAGACGTGAATTTTCATCTCTGAGGCCTTTGTTCTGCCTTTGTTACTGTTGTGGAAGGGAGATTTAGCCGTGAGTAAAGTATAGAAACAGGGATTATAACTGCAAACCGAGCACAGCTATAGGATCCAATTTATTCTGAGTCTTATAAGCCAAGAATTGACATGTCTGAACCCTTTGTCCAGCAGTGGACTAGAAACGATTGCATTTGTTACAGTTATGGAAGGGAGATATAGCCATTAGCACGGTATAGAAACAGGATTCTAATTACAAACCGAACGTAGCTATTGAATCCAATTTATTCTCAGTCTTATAACCCAAGAATCAAATGTTAAATGGATTCTGCAACTATGACATTTGGATAGAATTAATGACACCGCCTAGCTGGGATTGAAGTGTAAATCAGATAGAAAGACATTCATGAAAACTGAATGAGTTAAGACGGAGATGAAACGAAATGTTTACCATATTGCGAGCACTTCAAATGAGCTATATTCATCGACATCAAACAGTCGTTTAATCTTAGCGAATAAACAAGCAGGCAGAGGAACACCATGCCGCGAAAATAAAGTCAAATGAAAAACTATTTGCTATTTGCCCCTTTTAACACCATATTGCGAAAATAAAGTCAAATGAAAAACTATTTGTTATTTGCCCCTTTTAACACCATATCGCGAAAAGAAAGTCAAACGAAAATCTATTTGCAATTTGCCCCTTTTTGACGGCGATACGTACATCTTTTTTAGGAGCTGTAAATCTCCCCATTTAGAATTTAGGAAAAAAAAAGCAGATACTCATTATGGGACTTTGAAACTTTTTGAATGTCACATTTGATATTCAAATTTGCTGTTGAGAGTCAGATGGATTAGACTCATTAGTGACAAGGATATTCATATGCAAATGAATGGAAACTACCGTCGTTATACGACTTTGTTAAAGACTCCGTATGTGTTTTCGGCAACCTTACCATGGGGGTCCTAGGTCGAGGGGAGCTACCCCTTTTTAGTAATGTGTGATAAAATAAGATTTGAAGAGGCAATGCATTAATCGTTATGGCAAGGTGAATTATACAGCAAGTACTAGAGGTGTTAGAATTCTACCACCGTATTTCCTGCGTGTCCTAGAAAGTGACTAAAAGGACAGCTGCTGCCTCGCGGTCTTGCGCTTCAGCAAAAAGCTAGGCCTATTGCCATTATTATTATTATTATTATTATCATTGTTGTTGTTGTTGTTATTTCAATGTATCGTATAATGTGTATATGGGTGCTTGGAACACAAATACATAAATATAAGAAACCTTACATGGTAATAAATATATGGTATTAAATACATCCTTTATACTATACAATTTGAAAATAAATCTTTCTTATGAATTTTCTCAAAATAATGAACGAATTAAGAACATTCTCCAAAATATAAAAAATATATTCAATATGCTGAGTCAGGTTTCTGTAGAAATTTGTCAGATTAATAACATTACCCAAAGGCTGTTGGATAAAGTTCAAATGTTCTTAATCTGACCTACATCATTCATTTGGGGGAACCATAAAAGCCATCTTTCTTTGCCTGTGGGCTGGAACATAATCCCTTGGATAACCGGACTAGTTACTTGACTGATTTATGATGGAATACCAACGTTATGACTCTAAAATACCTCTAATAATAATACTATTATTACTACTAGTATTACTTAAAATACTTTATTTAAATTGTTCATTAATTCTCTTTTAGTTACCTATTTCCTTGTTTCCTTTCCTCACTGGGTTAATTTTTCATTGATGGAGCCCTTGGGCTTATAGCATCTTGCTTTTCCAACCAGGGTTGTAACTTAGATAATAATAATAATAATAATAATAATAATAATAATAATAATAATAATAATGCTGTTGTTGCACTATTATGCTACTGGCCTTATTATTATTATTATTATTATTATTATTATTATTATTATTATTATTATTATCATCGAAGTTACAACCCTGGTTGGAAAAGCAAGATGCTATAAGCCCAAGGGCTCCGTCAATGAAAAATTAACCCAGTGAGGAAAGGAAACAAGGAAATAGGTAACTAAAAGAGAATTAATGAACAATTTAAATAAAGTATTTTAAGTAATACTAGTAGTAATAAGAGTATTATTAGAGGTAGTCTAGAGTCATAACGTCGGTATTCCATCATAAATCAGTCAAGTACCTAATCCGATTATCCAAGGGATTATGTTCCAGCCAAGAGGCAAAGAAAGATGGCTTTTGTGTTTCCCCCAAATGAATGATGTAGGTCAGATTAAGAACATTTGAACTTTATCCAACAGCTTTTGGGTAATGGCATTAATCAGACAAATTTCTACAGAAACCTGACTTAGCATATTGAATATATTTTTTATATTTTGGAGAATGTTCTTAATTCGTTCATTATTATGAGAAGATTCATATTCATTTTCAAATTGTATAGTATGAAGGATGTATTAATTACAATTTTTAAAATTTATTCATGGTGTATGGTTTTTTATATTTATGTATTTGTGTTCCAAACACACATACACACATTATAAGAAACATTGGAATAATGATAATAATAATAAAAAGCAGGATTTTATAAGCCCAGGGCTCCAACAGGGAAAAACAGCACAATGAGGAAAAGAAATAATGAAATAAATAAACTACAAGAGAAGCAAGGAGCAATCAAACTTAAATATTCCAGGAACATTAACCTAAATAGATATTTCATGTATAAACTATAGCATGACTTGTGTCAGCTGGT
This sequence comes from Palaemon carinicauda, assembly GCF_036898095.1. NCBI lineage: Eukaryota > Metazoa > Arthropoda > Malacostraca > Decapoda > Palaemonidae > Palaemon > Palaemon carinicauda. The sequence goes on along the minus strand of NC_090766.1, from coordinate 41,835,109 downwards.
TCAACATGAAAACATTCATTGCAGGTTTGAACTTCTGAAGTTCCACCGATTCAACTGCAAGATTAGGAAGATCATTTCACAATTTAGTTATACATACATACATATACCAAGGCACTTCCCCCAATTCTGGGGGGTAGCCGACATCAACCAATAAAACAAAACAAAAAGGGGACCTCTACTCTCTACGTTCCTCCCAGCTTGGTTATAGCTGTAATAAAACTTCTAGAATACTGAGTAGTATTGAGACTAATGATGGTGAAGGCATGATTATTAGCATTAACTGCAAACTTAGTATTACGACCGGGATCGTACTGTCTGGGATGATTTGAATGCAAAGGATGGTCAGAGTTATGAAAAATCTTATGCAACATTCATAATGAACTAATTGAACGTTCAGGTGTGCCATTTCATTAAGTATTTATTCATTCTCGATACTGTTGATCAATTCTCACCTCTATGCTATTCCTCAAATATACTGGGTAATGTAGCAATGGTAATAATGAAAATATGTCCTGCCTTCCCTCACAAGATTGATCATAACTAATGAACCAGTATCAATCAAATCTACTTCCATGATTCCTCAGAATACCTAAACAAAGGCTATTTAAAATCTCAAGTTTCATTTCTGCCTAAAAATTAACGGAGAACACACTAAGAAAATCGTTGCCTACAAACAAATATAAACACTGTAGATTAAGTGCTTAAAGATTTAAAGGCCGCTCAAGAATGGCATAGGCAGGGGAGAGTGACATTGCCCTAGCAAGCAGAACAATGCAGTAGAGGCTGACTATACATACATACGATAAATGCTCAAGACCCTTCTCCATCCAAGCTAGGACCAGGGAGGGCCAGGCAATGCCAGCTGATAACTCAGCAGATAGACCCTTAGTCCAAAGAGAGAACAATACCAACAGTTTTCCGAGTGAAAAACCTACAGTACAATACAATACAATACATTGCAATAATCTCATCACTTGCAGTAAAAACAGCACTTATTCACATCTGGTGATTTACAGCAACTCATTAAAGTAAAATTATTACATAAAACTTTCAGAGCATTGCTGAAAGGCTTGTCAGATTTTAATAGTTAGCTTAAAGTTGGGGTTGTGGTGGTCAATTGGAAACGTCCTGGTGATCGCAGACTGGGGTTCGATTCCCGCTCAAACTCGCTAGTTCATTTGGTCGCTGCAATTTCACCATCCTTTTGAGGTAAAGATGGGGATTTTGGGGAGCCTACAGGTCTACCTGCAGAGTCACCAGTAGCCATTACTTGGCCATCACTGGTCCTAGCTGGCATGGGGAGGGAGGCTTTGGAGCTGATCATATGTATACAGTATTAAACCCAACTAGAATTGTTAACAGACAGAAAGAATTCAGAGGACCTTGCAAATTATGACAAATATTATCCTTTTCATACAAGATTAAAAAAATAAGATGGAAGACAAACCAATTATATTAGAGAGCTAATAATATAGACTTTCAAATTGCGACCGCAATATCAACAGACCCCTTCTCCTCTCTTCAGAACTGGACCTCGAGTAAACAGAACTTTGAACAGCCCCAAGAGATTAATAAGCTCCGTGAAAAGAAATACACACAAAGACGCAAATAAAGAGAGCAATTCCCCTCGACCGCAGCTATTACGTTATTCCAAACATAAGCACAACTTTTGGGCGGTTAAATATAAGCCAAACGAGCACGACAAACACACATTTCAGGAGCGGATTTTATGCGAAAGGATTAGTACAGTCGTCTCTATAAAGCCCTGTCCACACGATCGAGCATGGCCTACGGGCAAACAGTGATACCAGGCCACAATAGTTAGTGAAAAATGAGGGTTGATGACGTCAGAAGCGGGAAAACTAAAGGCAGGGATTTGGCAACACTGTATGATGCCAGATCCCTGTCTGTGGTTTTCGCGCTTCTGACGTCATTAACCTTCATTCTTACTAACTATTGTGGTCTGGTATTACTGTTTGCCCGTCGGGCATGCTCGATCGTGTGGACAGGGCTTAAAACGATGGCATCGATGAGCATCTAAGGTAGGTCGTAGGTTGGCCAGGGCACCAGCCACCCGTTCAGATACTACCGCTTGAGAGTTATGGGGGTCCTTTGACTGGCCATACAGTACATTGGATCCTTGTCTTTGGTTACGGTTCACTTTCCCTTTGCCTACACATACACCTAATAGTCTCTACAATTCTCCTCTATACTTATACACCTGATAACAATTAGATTACCAAACAATTCCTCTTCACACAAAGGGTTGACTACTGCATTGTAATTGTTCAGTGGCTACTTTCCTCTCTGTATACACACGTCTTGAGCGGAATTTTGAGCCTATGTGTATGGTATGGAGGTCAGGCTTCCCTTTCAAGTGAATGTAATAATTAGAAATAGGCTCATATATATCGATATATATATAGAGTATATATACATATATACATATACATACAGTATATATGTATATGTGTACATAAATACATACGTACACATGTATTTATACGTTATTCTGTACATGTACTGTACATATATTACATATATCTATATCTTTATTTACCTATCTATCTATGTATGTATCTATCTATATATGCAGACACATATACAGTATATATATATATATATATATATATATATATATATATATATATATATATATATATATATATATATATATATATATATATACAAATAGATTCATAACAAATCCCGGCAACATGAACCCAACGCTCTCCACTGAAGAAATATTGAATTAACCAAAACGAAGAAGGGAAAACACACCTTCAATATAATGGAACTTGTCTGCAACAGAGGGGAAAAACTCCTCAGTAATGGAGTGAGATCTCCCGACAATAGTGCCTCTCCCAAAACCTCATCTGGAAGGCACAGCTCCCAATAGGGATCCAAGTTCCAATCGTATTATTTAAGAGAGAGAGAGAGAGAGAGAGAGAGAGAGAGAGAGAGAGAGAGGAGAGAGAGAGAGAGAGAGAGAGAGAGCCTTACCAATCTTAGGCTGATGGTTCTATTGACAAATTTCATGGACGTGTCCGGCATAGACTGAGGGAAAAAACTGAGAGAGAGAGAGAGAGAGAGAGAGAGAGAGAGAGAGAGAGAGAGAGAGAGAGAGAGAGAGAGAGCTTCAGAAGAGTATTTCTCTTCTCTTTCTCAGATCTCTCGGAAATAAAAAAAAGGGAAGTGATGGGCGAAAAATACAACAGTGATGATCAAAATTCTGTCTGTTTTCAGGGTTAAGATTTTTAAAGAATGATTATGATAACATTTTTTAGTTGCTCACTATTTTTTTGTGTATTCTGGAAAGTACTTAACAATTTTTAATATTTTCTGAAGTATGTTAAGCCCCCCCCCCCCCTTATTTACTCTCTTTTGTCATTTTTTCCTTCTTTCCCTTGCAATGTTTTCTATCAAAAGTATCTTTTGCGACCACATCTCTTCTCTCTACACCATCCTTCACCTTTACTTTGTTCATCATCATCTCCTCCTACGCCTATTGACGCAAAGGGTCTCGGTTAGATTTCGCTAGTCGTCTCTATCTTGAGCTTTTAAATCAATACTTCTCCATTCATCATCTCCCACTTCACGCTTTATAGTCCTCAGTCATGTAGACCTGGATCTTTCAGCTCTTCTAGTGCCTTGTGGAGCCCAGTTGAAAGTTTGGTGAACTAATCTCTCTTGGGGAGTGCGAAGACCATGCCCAAACCATCTCTATCCACTCCCCATCATGATCTCATCTACATATGGCACTCGAGTACATATATCTATATAGTTTCATTTATACTTACAGAATCAATTTCTCAACTTTCTGTTTGAGGCTTGGGGTGAGGATGGTAGGTTCATCCTTGCCAAGATTCTTGGACATGATGCGTTGTACAATGATAGCCGCATTTTTAGATTTATTTCAGAAGCAGGTCTTCTGAATGTTATTTAACTTCTATAATGACATATTTACTTTTACGGCTTTAATTGAATATTCTTTTATTCTTTATTTACAATAAACGATATTGGCGTCAATGACCTTCGATATCAGGATGCCAGAAAACTTCAACTCATTCAATTAATCAATTTCACAATGCCTCCATTACCATGTCCTTGCGTATCCTCTCAGTATTCCACAGTTTTCTTCTCTCTTATTTCACGTACTTCCATCTCGTCGTCAGTACAATAAACAGTCGATTAATGGATCAAATTCCTCCACAAGAGAGGGTCATCAAACGTTCCATCGGAGCCTGTCAGGATAAATGGTTTCGATGGACAGAGAATTTTGATGAGAGTTCTTCGCGATGGTCAGTTCCTCCTCCAGTTTATTCTTACGTTATTCTTTTTTTTTTCTTTTTTATTCTTTTGCTTCTAAGGTCTTTCTTATTCCTTGTTTTGGGAAGTAGAATTGGGATGTTTCATTTATATTTCTTTTTTTTCTTATATATTTTAATTTTTTTGCTAAAGTAATTTTTCGTTTTTCCTTGTTTTAGGAAATAGAATTAGGCATATTTCTACCAATGCGATTTTTTTTCCTAAGGTATTTCTTATTCCTTGTTTTGGGAAGTAGAATTGTGATGTTTCATATATAATTCCTTTTTTCCTTTCATGTTCTTTTTTCTAAGGTATTTTTTGTTGTTCCTTAATTTAGGAAATAGAATTGGTAATAATTCTATCAGTTTCGTTATTTTTTACTTTTTTTGTTTATAAGGTATTTCTTGTTCCTTGTTTTGAGAAGTAGAATTGGGATGTTTCATTTATAATTCCTTTTTTCTTAAATTTTTTTATTTTTTTTTAATTTTTGCTAAAGTATTTTTTCGTTGTTCGTTGTTTTAGGAAGTAGAATTGGGCATAGTTCTACCAATGCGATTTTTTTCCTAAGGCATTTCTTGTTCCTTGTTTTGGTAAGTAGCATTGGATATTTCATATATAATTCCTTTTTATTTTCATGCTTTTTTTTTTCTAAGGTATTTTTCGTTTTTCCTTAAATTAGGAAATAGAATTGGGCATATTTCTATCAATACGATTTTCTTTCGTTACTTTTTTATTTTTCTTTCTTAAGGTATTTCTTGTTCCTTGTTTTGAGAAGTAGAATTGGGATGTTCCATAAACAATTCCTTTTTTCTTTCATGTTTTTTGTTCCAAGGTATTTTTCTTTGTTTGCTGTTTTTGGGAAGTAGAATTTGGCATATTTCTATCAATATGTTTTTCTTTCGTAATTTTTTTCTCAGGTATTTTTCATTGTTCGTTATTGTGGAAAGCAAAATTGGAGATATTTCTTATATTATTATCAAGAGATATGATCTTTTGAGTTAGCTATAACCCTTTTTTTCTATTAATGTTTGATTTACTGAATTCTTATGGTTTTTACAAGGAGAAAGTTTTTGTATTGATTGTTTTCTGTACTTCAATTTTACATTTTTTTTTCTTACTTCTGTTTCATTCTAAAGTCCGTTATCGTTTTCTTATCTTTCCTTATTATTATTTCCTTATTTCCTTATTTTTTCCCCAATACTATTATATATTTTCAAAATTTGTTCGATCTTTAAGTAGGTTAAAAAAATTACTTTTCATCTCTATTGTTCCATTATACTTAATTTTTCAATTATTTACTTCCTCTTTATATGATAAATAATCTTTCTCTTTTCCACACTATTACTAAACACTCGATAATAATTGCAGATAATATTACTTCGAACAATCATCATTTCTAATAGTTAAAAGAAAGGGTCAAATAATGATTGAATATTAAATAAATAATAATTGATTAATTAAGAATTCTAGGACTGACCCCATAAAGGACACAATGCTTTATCTGAGTTGGATACAAACTTTTTTTTTTTTATTTGTTATAAACTTTCGAGTAATTGACAATTGGTTACATGACTCCTGCTTCACAGACATAGACTATTATTATTATTATTATTATTATTATTATTATTATTATCATTATTATTATTATTATTATTATTATTATTATTATTATCATTATTATTATTATTATTATTATTATTATTATTATTATTACTTGCTAAACTACTACTCTAGTTGGAAAAGCTGGATGCTATAAGGCCGATGGCTCCAGCAGGGAAACTAGCCCAGTGAGGAGAGGATATAAGGAAATAAATAAACTATATAGGATATAAGAAGTAATGAATAAAAATATGAAATATCTTAAGTAACAACGTACAAATATATCTGTCATATGCTGTATAAATAATGAAGAGAGAATAGTGCCCGAGTGTACCTTCAAGCAAGAGAACTCTAACCCAAGACAGTGGAAGACCACAGTACAGAAAAATAAATCTTTTAACTTAATGTTAAAGTTTTTTTTTTTTTTTTAACAGAAAACCAGGATCAACATATGGTAATTTTTTTTTTTTTTATAAAAATGGGAATGAAGATACAAAAACCGTAATTTCAATAGGAAGAGCTGGGCCTATCAATTAAATATAAAAACTTGATTATATATTCAAATTTACATACCTGGTGTACACAAGCCGTCAAAAATTATGTCTAAATGTTCAGATAGATATGCACACACAGATTCGACCCTTCCCACCCCCTCTCCCTTCTCTAACTACACCCCATTGGTTCAACAATTTGCGTTAGGTAATGATTTCAGAATGTACCTCTCGGGGTGCCCCTCTCACCAGGGTATGACTACTCCCTATTCCCATTGTGTATACACACATGCATATATATATATATATATATATATATATATATATATATATATATATATATATATATATATATATATATATATATATATATGTATATACATATATATATACTGATTATATATATTTAGCCAGCCACTTGCTCTTCATTATATAAGGGTGACATTTCCAGTACAATAGTCGAATGATGTGATCACGTGATATGCCAATGTCAGAGTGAAATACTTATATATTCTACTAATATTTTTTTTGAATAAATTCGTTCAAAAGATGGAGCTATTTTGTGCTTATTTTCTATTTTGGGTTATTTTCTTAAATATTGATTTTCTCCTTCATATTCTTAATGCGGGAAAAATATATTCTGAAGTTTGTTTTGAAATATAAAAACCACCCGAGAAACCACTTTCTTTAATGAAATGTAAAGAATTTATACATTAAAAAAGACCTAAACGATAATAAGGGCTAATTTAAAATAGGAATTAGAAAGAAAAACAGTCTTTGCTAACATTTACATTTCTCGGCTTGAAGATACAACGTTTTTAGGACGTTATCAAAGTCAACAACCGACTCGTATGAAAAAGAAATTCAGAAAGACATCAAGATTTACAGCAGTTCTCGAGTACTGGAATTATCTTAGTTTGCATATTTCATTTCTAAGAGACCGCATAAATATTTATCTTATAGTTACCTCCGCCAACAAAATTGGAAGGAGGTTATGCTTTATCCCCTTTTTGTGTGTGGGTGAGTTTGTTTGTTTGTGAACAGCTTCCTGGTCATTTTTTCTTATTGGTACCTACGCCAACGAAGTTGGAAGGAGGTTATGTTTTACCCCTTGTTTGTGTGTAGATATGTGTGTTTGTTTCTGAACAGATTCCTGGCAATAATTTTAATCGTATAGTAATGAAACTTGTATGGATTAACTATTATGTAAAAAGCTGGAAATCATTAAATTTTGGAAGGTCAAGGTCAGAGGTTAAGGTCAAGCAAAATGTCCAATTCACGTAATCAGCCATAAGTTTGGACATTGTTGTCACAGAGACTTCAAACTTGATTCACATTTGTTTGTATGAAAATCCATGCCAATTAATACATGTTACGGTCAAAGGTCAAAGTCACAGTCGAGAAAAAGGTCAAGAAATAAGGTCTGCGCTCTACTGTGTGCCCTTCTAGTTATATTTTTTCATTTCAGTTGAATGAGACAGCGAATTACATACCACCACCACTTAACATCATTCAACTAACACTTTATGACGAAAAACATCTTAAAATAGAGGGACACTTAGTAAAGCACTGACCTCCACCACGGCAGCTTATTTCTCGACCTTTTGCTCGACCTTGATCTTGACCTTTGACCTTAAATATGTATTAATTGGCCTGGGTTTTCATAGGCTCAAATATAAACCAAATTTTAAGTCTCTGTGACAACGATGTCCAAACTTATTGCTGATTACGCGAATTGGACATTTTATTTGACTGTGACCTTGACCTTTGACCTTAACTTTCCGAAATTTAATCATTTCCAGCTTTTTACATAATAGTTAATCCCAGCAAGTTTCATTACCCTACAATTAACATTGAGGCCAGGAAGGTGTTCACAAACAAACTCACTCACAAATAAACACAAATGTGGCGTAATACATAACCTCATTCCAACTTCGTTATCGGAGGTAGTTAACCACATCTCAAATTCAATTAAATTCCAGTAGGTCTACCATGTAACCTTACTAAAACTCAAGAATCAATATATTTACTATCCCTGAAACTCAAGAAAGCAGAAATATAGGACTGAAAATGAATATGAGTAAAACAGATAATGTTCAATGAAATACTGAGAGACAACAAATACGGGTGACTAACTCAAGGATAATGATAACAAAACCAATATACCGAAATATATATAAAGTTATTAATACAACCCATAGAGTGGAGATAAAAAGTCAAAATTAGACTAAATTCTTTTTAATGAAGCGCATTTGCACTGACTCGCAGGGGGTGCCCTTTTAAACCGGAAAAGATTCATAATAGCTGATTGGTAGGACAAAATATTTCTCACAAATTAGCTAGTAGTAAACATTTCCGAGCTAAAAGGGCACCCCTGCGAGTCAGGGCAAATGCACCTCCGTAAAAAAAATGAGTATAGTGCCTATAACTCCACATCTCAAAGCCGCTCGATTTAACGTCACATCACAGTTCCCTAACTCGGGCCCCCTCTGGAACTAGCAACCTCTACTCTACAACTCTGGAACATTCATTCACAAACTTATCCACTGAATGGACGGACCTTCATCGAATGCTGTCATTATTCCGACCCGGACGAACTTCGTAGGCATCAGTAACTTCACGAGGCAATTGAGTTACAGGGAATTTAATGATCCCCGAATGGATGGCACAAGTTGGGTGATATCTTTGGTGGCGTTTTCACTTTCCACTGATCGGGTTCTCTGTTCTCCTCGTTTGTTTTCCTGCGTTCTTCTTGTTCTTGCTCTTGTTCTTGCTCTTCTTGTTCTTCTTCTTCTTCTTCTTCTTCTTCTTCTTCTTCTTCTTCTTCTTCTTCTTCTTCTTCTTATTATTATTATTATTATTAGCTAACTTACAACCCTAGTTACACTTGCAGGATGCTATAATCCTATTCTTCTTCTTCTTCTTCTTCTTCTTCTTCTTCTTCTTCTTCTTCTTCTTCTTCTTCTTATTATTATTATTATTATTATTATTATTATTATTATTATTATTATTATTATTATTATTACTAGCTAACCTAAAACCCTAGTTGGAAATGCAGGATGCTATAAGACTAACGACTCCAATATGAGAGAAATAGCCCAGTGAAACAAAAGGCAGGAAGGAAATAAATAAACTACAAGAGAAGTATTGAACAATTAAAATATTTTAACAACAGTAACATTAAAATATTTTCTTTTCATATATAAACTAGAAAAACTTAAAAAAAAAAACAAGAGGAAGAGAAATAAGATAGAATAATGTGCCCTCAAGTAAGAGATCTACCAAAAGACTGGGTGTAAATTGGTATTATTTCATGTGATTTAGGACTTTCAAGTTCAAATTTGCAGCGAATGTTTTTATGTTGAACAGACTCACATACGTCTCTTTTTATAGCTTTTATATATATATATATATATATATATATATATATATATATATATATATATACATACATACATATATATATATATATATATATATATATATATATATATATATATATATAAAAGATCTATGTCAATATTGTTACTGTTCTTAAAATGTTCTATTTTAATTATTCCTTGTTTCTCTTGTAGTTTATTTATTTCCTTGGACTTGAACTTATAGCATCGTGCTTTTCCAACTAGGGTTGTAGCTTGGCTAGTAATAATAATAATAATAATTCTAAGGTTGTGGATTTAAAATCAACATCAATCTTTCACACTCTTCTTTTTCCAAAAGCAAAATTAAGGAAACCATGATCATGTTATCTAGAATCAGAAGTGGCCTTTGAGAGAGCAGACCTCCTCCACGGCAGCTTATTTCTCGAAACCAGCTTGCCTTTCCCAGAATCAATTTAGACCGTAGGCGTATTTGAAGTCTGTGTGACCACCATGTGTGAACTTGGGGTTAAGGGTAGGGTTAATTCGGTCGACATTTTGCTCGACCTTGACCTTGACCTTTGACCTAGGACTTTCAAAATTGAATCACTTCGACTACTCTATGAGTACAACTGTGAACAGGAAGCTGTTCACAAACAAACAGACACGGACAAACAGGGGTGTAAACGTAACCTCTATCTCAGCTTTCTGGCCACAACTTTGATCGTAGAGTAATGAAACTTGCAGGGATTAAATGTAATGTAAAAAAGCTGGAAATGATTAAATCTTAGAAGGTCAAGGTCAAAGGTCAAGGACAGGCCAAGAAAAACGTTCAATTCACATAATCAGCCATAAGTTTGGACATTTCCGAAATAAGGAGGGGCTGTGTGGACACCTGATGAGGAGAGATGAGGACCACGTTGGGAGACATACTATGGAGATGGAGGTTCAGGGAAGAAGAAGAAGAAGAGGGAGACCAAGAAAGAGATGGAGGGGCTGTGTGGACACCTGATGAATAGAGATGAGGACCACGTTGGGAGACATACTATGGAGATGGAGGTTCAGGGAAGAAGAAGAAGAGGGAGACCAAGAAAGAGATGGAGGGGCTGTGTGGACACCTGATGAATAGAGATGAGGACCACGTTGGGAGACATACTATGGAGATGGAGGTTCAGGGAAGAAGAAGAAGAGGGAGACCAAGAAAGAGATGGAGGGGCTGTGTGGACACCTGATGAATAGAGATGAGGACCACGTTGGGAGACATACTATGGAGATGGAGGTTCAGGGAAGAAGAAGAAGAGGGAGACCAAGAAAGAGATGGAGGGGCTGTGTGGACACCTGATGAATAGAGATGAGGACCACGTTGGGAGACATACTATGGAGATGGAGGTTCAGGGAAGAAGAAGAAGAGGGAGACCAAGAAAGAGATGGAGGGGCTGTGTGGACACCTGATGAATAGAGATGAGGACCACGTTGGGAGACATACTATGGAGATGGAGGTTCAGGGAAGAAGAAGAAGAAGAGGGAGACCAAGAAAGAGATGGAGGGGCTGTGTGGACACCTGATGAATAGAGATGAGGACCACGTTGGGAGACATACTATGGAGATGGAGGTTCAGGGAAGAAGAAGAAGAAGAGGGAGACCAAGAAAGAGATGGAGGGGCTGTGTGGACACCTGATGAATAGAGATGAGGACCACGTTGGGAGACATACTATGGAGATGGAGGTTCAGGGAAGAAGAAGAAGAGGGAGACCAAGAAAGAGATGGAGGGGCTGTGTGGACACCTGATGAATAGAGATGAGGACCACGTTGGGAGACATACTATGGAGATGGAGGTTCAGGGAAGAAGAAGAAGAAGAGGGAGACCAAGAAAGAGATGGAGGGGCTGTGTGGACACCTGATGAGGAGAGATGAGGACCACGTTGGGAGACATACTATGGAGATGGAGGTTCAGGGAAGAAGAAGAAGAGGGAGACCAAGAAAGAGATGGAGGGGCTGTGTGGACACCTGATGAATAGCGATGAGGACCACGTTGGGAGACATACTATGGAGATGGAGGTTCAGGGAAGAAGAAGAAGAAGAGGGAGACCAAGAAAGAGATGGAGGGGCTGTGTGGACACCTGATGAGGAGAGATGAGGACCACGTTGGGAGACATACTATGGAGATGGAGGTTCAGGGAAGAAGAAGAAGAGGGAGACCAAGAAAGAGATGGAGGGGCTGTGTGGACACCTGATGAATAGAGATGAGGACCACGTTGGGAGACATACTATGGAGATGGAGGTTCAGGGAAGAAGAAGAAGAGGGAGACCAAGAAAGAGATGGAGGGGCTGTGTGGACACCTGATGAATAGAGATGAGGACCACGTTGGGAGACATACTATGGAGATGGAGGTTCAGGGAAGAAGAAGAAGAGGGAGACCAAGAAAGAGATGGAGGGGCTGTGTGGACACCTGATGAATAGAGATGAGGACCACGTTGGGAGACATACTATGGAGATGGAGGTTCAGGGAAGAAGAAGAAGAGGGAGACCAAGAAAGAGATGGAGGGGCTGTGTGGACACCTGAGGAATAGAGATGAGGACCACGTTGGGAGACATACTATGGAGATGGAGGTTCAGGGAAGAAGAAGAAGAAGAGGGAGACCAAGAAAGAGATGGAGGGGCTGTGTGGACACCTGATGAGGAGAGATGAGGACCACGTTGGGAGACATACTATGGAGATGGAGGTTCAGGGAAGAAGAAGAAGAGGGAGACCAAGAAAGAGATGGAGGGGCTGTGTGGACACCTGATGAATAGAGATGAGGACCACGTTGGGAGACATACTATGGAGATGGAGGTTCAGGGAAGAAGAAGAAGAGGGAGACCAAGAAAGAGATGGAGGGGCTGTGTGGACACCTGATGAGGAGAGATGAGGACCACGTTGGGAGACATACTATGGAGATGGAGGTTCAGGGAAGAAGAAGAAGAGGGAGACCAAGAAAGAGATGGAGGGGCTGTGTGGACACCTGATGAGGAGAGATGAGGACCACGTTGGGAGACATACTATGGAGATGGAGGTTCAGGGAAGAAGAAGAAGAAGAAGATGAGGGAGACCAAGAAAGAGATGGAGGGACTGTGTGAGAGGAGATTTACAGGAGAAGGGGATTGATGAGGCAGAAGTGCAGAATAGAAAAAGATGGAAACGGCTCATCCGCAACGGCGACCCCATATAAAAATGGGAACCAGCTGGGAAGAAGAAGACTGAATTTGGAATATTATTCTAAATAAAAAATATAATCAAATATCCATAATGAGTTCATATTTCTTGATAAATTATAGGAAACAGACATTTCATGGATTGGTCTGAAGCTAACATTATTCAAATTCAAAAACATAATCAAATATTTATGACGATTCCATATTTCCTAATAAATTAAAGGTAACAGAAGTTTCATGAATTGATAAGAAGAGATTAAAAAAATTCTACATTCATTTCCGATACGGAGTGAATTTGGAACATTATTCTTAATCAAATATACAATTAGATAGTCACAACGAATTCATATCTTAAAAAATCATAGGAAACAGAAATCTCATGAATTGATTCGAAGCTCTTCAATCAAAGAAACCAACCAAATGAATAAATAAATAAATAAATAAAAATAAAAAAGTTTATCATTCATTTCAGTAATAGAAAGTGACAGAACCTCTCCAACTTGAAATCGACAAGTTTTGCATTGCCTTAATTTTTCAGATTTTCTCACAAGCGCTGATCTAATTACCAAACTCGAATTAGCCTCGAGGACATTAACAACTTAGCAGGGCCAGAGACCCGATGAGGTAATTAAGTTACCGGATCTGTTGACAGACATTGCAAGAGCGGGATCGCATTGTATTTTGTATTTTGTATTTTGTATTTTTCGGGAAGGAAGATAACGAAGGAAATAGAGTTTGATGGAAGGTGAAATTCTAGGATTATATTTTCTCTTTGTGATGAGAAAGCGCT
>NC_090766.1:41786805-41815869 GCF_036898095.1 Palaemon carinicauda | reverse complement strand
GTACAGAAACTATGACACTACCCAAGACTAGAGAACAATGGTTTGATTTTGGAGTATCCTTCTCCTAGAAGAGCTGCTTACCATAGCTAAAGAGTAATCTTCTACCCTAACCAAGAGGAAAGTGGCCACTGAACAATTAGTGTTGTCAGGTGTATGAAAACAGAGGAGAATCTGTAAAGAATAGGCCAAACTATAGGGTGTGTGTGTACGCCAAGGGAAAATGAACCGGAACCAGAGAGTAGGATCCAATGTAGTACTGTCTGGCAAGTCAAAGGACCCCATAACACTCTAGCAGTATTATCTCAACGGGTGGCTAGTGCCCTGGACAACCCACTACCTACACAGAGAATGAGTTTCTATGGATAGGAAATAGAATATAGTAGGGTAAGGCAATTTGCACAAGTAAGGCAAATATTGGACAGATACAATATCTCTAAAACTATTATAATTTCGAAAACTATAATACTATTAGAAATTGCCACACCTTCTACTTTTTAGATATTAGTATGTTTGGGTTTTAAAAAGTATTAAGTACCCCTACATAAATTGTTGAATATGGTGTCCAATAATTGCCTCACCTTCATTTTAGGGTTTCTCAAAAATAATACATGAAATTATTTCTTCTAGAAATAAATTAGTGGATGATGCTAAAGGAAGGTTTAAAATAAAAAAATGAATAAAAAAATATGGAATATCTAGTGTCCAATTTTGCCTCGCCTTGAAAAATGGTAAGGCAATTTTGGACACTTAATTTAAAAAAAAATCATCAATTCATAATGTAAGTTATTGAGTAATAGATTTTGTAAACTATCTATGTATCTATCTATCTGTCTATCTATATATATATATATAATATATATATATATATATATATATATATATATATATATATATATATATATATATATATATATATATATATATACTGAATATATATATATATATATATATATATATATATATATATATATATATATATATATATATATATATTCATAATAATTTTAACTAGAAATATAGATAAATGATAGTTCTTTGAAAATATTTTCTATCATTTATTCCAATAGATAATCATATTGATTATAAGAAAATAAAAAAAGTTTTCTTTTCATAGAAAATGATAATCAAACCTATTACTAATGAGAAAATAGGGACAAGTCAGAATTGGAAATAAAGGTGAACAATTCAATATATACTATAGCCATATACGTGACAATTTAAATGCTTGAATATATGACGGGGTCTATTTAATTCAACAAAATGCTCGAAAAACAGCTTCAGTTCTTTTAAATATGGCAGTAAACATTCTCTTTGAGGCATGGGTTCCATAAATAAAGGACCATTAATTCCATCTGTAATTGGAAAAAGGTATGTATCCGTTTGGTGCTCTGGATACTCCTTTACTTCTAATGCCCGGTAGTTGATCTTACTTGCCTTATTTAGATAGGCGCTGCGCATTACTAAGAAACTGGCTATTCTTTGATGAATTTAGCCTATGAATCCTCTATGGATTTAGTCAGTCTATGGAAAGCGAAAATGAAAGAATTGCCCCCAGTCCCGGCTGTAGTGGGTTGCTAAGAAACTCCCGGTTTGTAAATACTAAAGAAAAATTGAAAATTGGTAATTGAAATGTTAGAACCATGAATCAAACTGGGAAGTTACAGCTAGTAGAGAATGAATTTATGAAATATAGTTTGGATATCTTGGCCTTAAGGAACAGATGGAGTTAGAAAGAAGGGGGTAGGAATAATGATGATAACACCAAGAGCAGAAAAGGCATTAACCAAATGGAGAGCTGTAGGTAGCAGATTGTTACTTACAAAAATTATTATTAATAATGATAATGAATAATAATAATAATAATAATATAATACTAAATTATTATTATTATTATTATTATGAGTTATTAGGGCCTATTGAAACCAGAAAAAAAAGAGAATTTTTCGCGAGTCCTAAACGGCTTCAGGAGAAAATCTTCGTGCATCTCCAAAAGGATTCAGAAGAAAATTTCCAAAGACTTAGCATGGAATTCTGAATGATTCCAGATATCTCTGAACGATTTCGGAAGAAAATCTTCCTGAATCTCCTCTCCAAATGACTTCAGAAGAAATAGCCGTAGACTTAGCATAGAGTTCTGAATGACTCCAAAACGGAATCTTCCGGAGCAGTTCTGAACGGCTCCGCCCCGGATTCCAAAAGACTTCTGAAGACCTGATCTCTCTCTCTCTCTCTCTCTCTCTCTCTCTCTCTCTCTCTCTCTCTCTCTCTCTCTCTCTCTCTCTTTTTTAAACATACCTTGCAACACCTCACGATCTGTATGTACTGTAGCTATGGAAGTTTACGCAGTAAACATTGGAGGAGGATTTCACTTTACTCACAGAGCTCGCGTTCTGGCGGAACAGGTAACAGACTGTAAGAATTTTGTTACAGCTGCAGGATGAACTGGAGGCTATTCGGAACACCTTCATCTAAAGATAGTTTGGATAGGTGCTGCCGAAGTTGCGAGCTTTGAAGATCATAATGTAAGCGCCTTGAAGGATAATTTGCTTGCGGTTTAGCGAGGTTGTCCAATAATTGAATTGCGTTGGTGCAAAGCGGTGAGCGACGTGTGTTTCTTCAAAATTCGGCATTGAAGATAGAACATATCAGGACGGCATTGGTAAATGTATTGTGTTGCTCTTCGTTGACTTTAGTATGATGGCGTATAGTGTATGCCGAGAAATCAATGGCATCCATGTCTTTACCCATCGCCCTTATAGGTAAAGACATGAAAGGCATCGATTTCTCCGAGGAATCTGACGAACCGAGGACAAACAGCACTGAAATGTCTCTTGAAATCTCGAAGGAGACTGGCGAACTAAGCAAAGAAGATCTTGAAAAACTATAGAATACAGAAGAAAATAGAGAAGGAAAGCCTTTTATATGAAGAAGTATATAAAAATAGCCTTCAATTATAGAGGTAAGTCACCTAAAAACAGAGGTCAAATAGCCTCTACTATTACCGGTTAGTCACCTTGAAACAGAGGTCTCAAAGAGCCTCTATTGCTAGAAATAAAGTACCCAAAAATAAAGGTCAAAGAGCTTTTAATGTTATAGGTAAGGGAACCTCTAATGCTAAAAGTAAGGAGCCTCAAAACAGAGGTCAAAGACCCTCTAATGCTAAACGTAAGAAGCCTCAAAATAGAGGTCAAAGAGCCTCAAATGCTAAAAGTAAGAAGCCTCAAAATAGAGGTCAATCAGCCTCTAATGCTAAAAGTAAGAAGCCTCAAAATTAGAGGTCAAACAGCATCTAATGCTAAAAGTAAGGAGCCTCAAAATAGAGGTCAAAGAGCCCTCTAATGCTAAACGTAAGAAGCCTCAAAATAGACGTCAAAGAGCCTCTAATACTTAAAGTATGGAGCCCAAAAATAGAGGTGAAAGAGCTCTAATGCTAAAAGTAAGGAGCCTCAAAATAAAGATCAAAGAGCCTCTAATGCTAAAAGTAAGGAGCCTCAAAATAAAGGTCAAAGACCCTCTAATGCTAAAAGTAAGGAGACTCAAAATAGAGGTCAAAGAACCTCTAATACTAAAAGTAAAGAGCCTCAAAACAGAGGTCAAAGACCCCTCTAATGCTAAACGTAAGAAGCCTCAAAATAGAGGTCAGAGCCTCTAATGCTCAAGGTAAGGAGCCTCAAAATGGAGTTAAAAGAGCCTCTAATGCTAAACGTAAGGAGCCTCAAAATAGAGGTCAAACAGCCTCTAATGCTAAAAGTAAGGAGCCTCAAAATTGAGGTCAAAGAGCCTCTAATGCTAAACGTAAGAAGCCTCTAAATAGAGGTCAAAGAGCATCTAATGCTTAAAGTATGGAGCCCAAAAATAGAAGTGAAAGAGCCTCTAATGCTAGAAGTAAGGAGCCTCAAAATAAAGTTAAAAGAGCCTCTAATGCTAAAAGTAAGGAGCCTCAAAATATAGGTCAAAGACCCTCTAATGCTAAAAGTAAGGAGCCTCAAAATAGAGGTCAAAGAACCTCTAATACTAAAAGTAAGGAGCCTCAAAACAGAGGTCAAAGACCCTCTAATGCTAAACGTAAGAAGCCTCAAAATAGAGGTCAAAGAGCCTCTAATGCTCAAAGTAAGGAGCCTCAAAATAGAGGTCAAAGAGCCTCTAATGCTAATAGTAAGGAGCCTCAAAATAGAGGTCCAAGAGCCTCTAATGCTAAACGTAAGAAGCCTCAAAATAGAGGTCAAAGAGCCTCTAATGCTTAAAGTATGGAGCCCAAAAATAGAGGTGAAAGAGCCTCTAATGCTAAAAGTAAGGAGCCTCAAAATAGAGCTCAAAGAGCCTCTAATGCTAAAAGTAAGGAGCCTCAAAATAAAGGTCAAAGACCCTCTAATGCTAAAAGTAAGAAGCCTCAAAATAGAGGTCAAAGAACCTCTAATACTAAAAGTAAGGAGCCTCAAAACAGAGGTCAAAGACCCTCTAATGCTAAACGTAAGAAGCCTCAAAATAGAGGTAAAAAAGCCTCTAATGCTATAAGTAAGGAGCCTCAAAATAGAGGTCAAAGAACCTCTAATGCTAAACATAAGAAGCCTCAAAATAGAGGTCAAAGACCCTCTATTGCTAAAAGTAAGGAGCCTCAAAATAGAGGTCAAAGACCCTCTAATGCTAAAAGTAAGGAGCCTCAAAAAAAAGTTCAAAGAGCCTCTAATGCTAAAAGTAAGGAGCCTCAAATTACAGGTCAAAGAGCTTTTAATGCTAAAAGTAAGGAGCCTCACAATAGAAGGCAAAGAGCCTCTAATGCTATAAGTAAGGAGCCTCAAAATAGAGGTCAAAGAGCCTCTAATGCAGGAGATACCGAACCTCAAAATTGAGGTCAAAGACCCTCTAATGCTAAAAGTAAGGAGCCTCAAAATAGAGGTTAAATAGCCTCTAACGCTAAAAGTAAGGAGCCTCAAAATAGGTCAAAGAGCCTCTAATGTTAAGTGTAAGGAACCTCAAAACCAAGGTCAAAGAGCCTCAAAATAGAGGTCAAAGAAACTCTAATGCTAGAAGAAAGCAGCCTCAAAATAGAGGTCAAAGACCCTCTAATGCTAAAAGTAAGGAGCCTCAAATTAGAGGTCAAATACCCTCTAATGCTAAACCTACGGAGCCTCAAAATAGAAGTCAAAGAGCCTCTAATGCTAAAAGTAAGGAACATCAAAACAGAGATCAAAGACCATCTAATCTTAACGCGAGGAGCCTCAAAATAGACACTCTAATGCTAAAAGGAGTCTCAAAATAGAGGTCAAAGAGCCTCTAATGCTAAACGTAAGGAGCCTCAAAATAGAGGTCAAAGAGTCTCTAATGCTAAAAGTGAGCAGTCTCAAAATAGAGGTGAAAGAGCCTTTAATGCTCACAGTAAGGAGCTTCAAAATAGAGGTCAAAGACCCTCTGATGCTAAACTAAGGAGCCTCAAAACAGAGGTCAAAGAGACTCTAAAGCTAAAAGTAATGAGCCTCAAAATAGAGGTCAAAGACCCTCTACTGCTAAAAGTAAGAAGCCTCAAAATAGAGGTCAAAGACCGTCAAATGCTAAAAGTAAGAAGCCTCAAAATAGAGGTCAAAGACCCTCTAATGCTAAAAGTAAGGAGCCTCAAAATAGAGGTCAAAGACCCTCTAATGCTAAAAGTAAGGAGCCTCAAAATAGAGGTCAAAGAGCCTCTAATGCTAAAAGTAATGAGCATCAAAATAGAGGTCAAAGACCCTCTAATGCTAAAAGTAAGGAGCCTCAAAATTGAGGTCAAAGACCCTCTAATGCTAAACGTAAGGAGCCTCAAAATAGAGGTCAAAGACCGTCAAATGCAGAACGTAAGGAGCCTCAAAATAGTGGTCAAAGACCCTCTAATACTAAAAGTAAGGAGCCTCAAAATACAGGTCAAAGAGCCTCTAATGCTATAAGTATGGAGCCTCAAATTAGAGGTCAAAGACCCTCTTATGCTAAACGTAAGGAGCCTCAAAATAGAGGTCAAAGACCCTCTAATACTAAAAGTAAGGAGCCTCAAAATAGAGGTCAAAGAACCTCTAATACTAAAAGTAAGGAGCCTCAAAATAGAGGTCAAAGACCCTCAAATGCTAAAAGTAAGGAGCCTCAAAATAGAGGTCAAAGACCCTCTAATGCTAAAAGTAATGAGCCTCAAAATAGAGGTCAAAGACCCTCTAATGCTAAACGCAAGGAGCATCAAAATAGAAGTCAAAGACCCTCTAATGCTAAACGTAAGGAGCCTCAAAATGGGGGATCAAAGACCCTCTAATGCTAAAAGTAAGGAGCCTCAAAATAGAGGTCAAAGAGACTCTAATGCTAAAAGTAAGGAGCCTCAAAATAGAGGTCAAAGACCATCTAATGCTAAACGTAAGGAGCCACAAAATAGAGGTCAAAGACCCTCTAATGCTAAAAGTAAGGAGCCTCAAAATACAGGTCAAAGAGCCTCTAATGCTAGAGGTAAAGCACTTCAAATTGGAGATCAAAGAACATATAATGCTAAGATTATAGTACCTCAAAATAGAGGTCATAGAGCCCTTAATACTAAAGATATGGCACCTCAAAATAGAGCTTAAATATCCTCTAATGTTGGAAGTATGGCACCTCAAAATAAAAGGCCAAGGAGCCTCTAATGCTAGAGGTAAGGTACTTCAAAATAAAGGCCAAATAATCTGGCCTATTCTTTGTATATCCACCCTACTCATTGGTTTCCTGCGCGCCAGCGCTTTTCTGCGGCTTCATCAAAAACTGTGCTTCAGCATAAACTGAGCACCAGCAGCATCCTGTGCGCCAACGCTCCAGTACTCTCCTTCGCACTCGCGCGAGAGGCAAAAAGAATGGAAACTTTTTTGACAGGTTAAAATTGCCCCGTTCCCCTCCCCGCAAACGCATGACAGCATGCCTGCCAGGCAAAAAGGGAAGAGGCTTCACAGAAGGGTTCAAGATCCCGAAGATTCCATCTTCCAAGGCGAATCAAATGATTCCCCTGAAGAAAGGAAAGATGAATACTGTGAAGAACTGCAGAGTATAATAGGTGAGAACCTAGAGAGATATGAAAATTGTGATTAATGACTTCAATGCTAAAGTTGGAAGGAATAATCAAGGGATAGAAAATGTGATGGGTGTTGAGGTTCTTGGCGAAGTTGCAAATGAAAATGGGGCACATTTTATAAGTTATTGTTCAACAAACAATCTTGTTATTGGAGGTACTCTTTTCCAGCACAAAGAGATCCACAAATATACAAGGACTTCACCATGTGACAAATACAAACATCAAATAGATCACATAGCCATTGATAGAGAAGGAGGACTCTGGGAAATGTAACAAGCTATAGAGGTGCAGTTATTGGTAGTGATCATCAGCTCCCCATTGCCACACAAATATTAAAACTGAAAGAACCCAACAGAAATGTAGATAGAATACCTAAGTTTGATACAACTAAGCTTCTAGAGGATGAGCACAGAAATCTTTGTAACTGAATGTAGGAATCGATTTACAGTTTTAAGAGACTTTAAGAGACGAAGTTTTGGGACATGCAGTTACAAGGAGAAAACCATGGATATCAAATGATACTTGGGATACTATAAAAAGAAGACAAAGACAGAAATTGGTTTTTTAAAGTTTTCGAGGAAGTAATGAAAATTACAAGGCAGAGCATGCCAAGTATTTCAGTATTGATAGTGAGGTCAAAAGAAATATCAGGAATGATTGGGGAGAATATTTAGACAGGGAAGCAGATAAGGCTGACAAAGCTATGAATTCAGGGAGTGGCTTTGTTGTAGGAATTGCTCTTGGAATTATTAATGAAATCTCTACGGGAAAAGATAAGCATATACCCAGCAAAAAGAAAGATGGATCTGTTATAACAAAAGAACATGAAGAAAAGTAACGTTGGATTGAACACTTTAGTGAGGTCATGAATAGGAAATACGAAGGGAATAATTTGGTTGTTATACCTGAAACTGATGAAGACCTTGATGTGCCCATGAATGAATTAGGTGTGTTTGAAGTCGAAGCTATTCTTAAAAAAAAACCTCAAAAGATGGAAAGCCCATGGATACGAAGGAATAACTGCTGAGATGATTTTGCCTGAAAATGAAGTGACTCCCAGATTACCTACAAGATTATTTTGTAGAATGTGGCGTGAAGAGGCAAAGCCTTATGTATGGGAGCTAGGAGTGCTGGTGAAAATGACAAAAAAAGATCTGACTGATTGCAATCATTATAGAGGCATCACACGTCAGCTGTCATGAAAATATATAGAATGCTCATTCTAAAGAGACTAGAGAGAAAGATTGATGAAAGGTTGAGAGATGAACAAGCAGGATTTAGAAAAGGTAGAAGTTGTACTGACCAAATTTTCATTTAAGACATGTGGTACAGCAATATTTAGAATATAGAATTCCACTTTTGATGGTATATGTGGGCTATGAAAAAGCTTTTGATTATATGCTCTGGCAAATTTTGTGGAGAGTCCTGCGAAATTATGGAGTTCCTCTCAAATATGTAAATTTAATTGTCTGTTCATAAGCATAGCAAATGCAAAGTTAATGTTAGTGACGTCTTATCAAACGAGTTTCCAGTGAAAAGTGGGGTACTCTAAGGGAATGTGTTGTTGCCTATGTTTTTTATCTTCCTCATAGATTTTTTAATGCATAGATCGGTTGGGGATGGTGGAGAAGGATTGGACTGGATTGGTAATAGAAAATTAGGAGACCTAGAGTATGCTGATGACGCTATCCTAATTAGCAGAACACCACAGGGCTTGGAAACCTTGCTTACCAGAATGCATGAAAACTCACATGAGGTTAGGCTCGAGATAAATAGAAGAAAGACAGATGATGAGAACGGACTATGCAATGGAAGATGAAATATCTTTGGAAGGATAAAGGATTAATGAGGTAGAATTATTCAAATATTTAAGAACTAGGATATCTAATATAGGGGCTTTAGAATTTGAGTTTAATGAAAGATTGAAAAAAGCAAATCAGAGGATGGCTAGGTTAAGTCAAATTTGGAAATCAGGTCGCCTAAAATTACATATAATAATCAGGCTATATATCAGTTTAGTGAGATCGGTGTTACTGTATTGTCGGGAATCTTGGTATATTAATGAAAATCATTTTGTAGATTTGAGAACAAAGCCCTCAGAAGAATATTGGGTGTTAAATGAGAGGACAGGATTAGAAATGAAACTAAGAGAGATTACTCGAGCGCCACATGTGGATGAGATCATGGTGAGGGGTAGATGGAGATGGTTTGGGGATGCTCTTTGTTCTCCCTAAGAGACATTAGTTCACCAAACTTTAAACTGGCCTCCACAAGGCACTAGAAGAGTTGGAAGACTCAGGATTATAAAGCATGAAGTAGGATATTGTGATTGGAGAAATATTGAATTAAAAGCTGAAGATAGAGACGACTAGCGAAATCTAATTGAAGCCCTTTGCGTCAATAGGCGTGGGAGATGATGATGATGATATGTGGGCAGTGGCTTCAAGCATCTAGCTCAAGGCGAGTCACTTAGCCTCCTTCTTCCTCTAAAAACCCTTTTGTTGCTATACCAATGCAAAATAATGGACGATCCTTAATATCTTCCAAAATAATTTGAATTTCTTTTTTATTTCTTTTATTTTAGGTATAAATAAATCCTTATCATTCACTATCGGGAATATCCTAGCAGTTCAATTATGATTATTTATTACCCTGGTCAATTCAGATTTTTTTGTATTTTTGTTAGTGTTTGCAGACATTTTTTCTTAAAGAATCGAGAGATATTTGGTTGCTTTATATTTCCATGATTTGTCATGTTTCTATCTCTCTTTGGGTTTTTCTTTTATTTTTCTTCATTTCATCTTTTTTTCTTAAATCATCGATTGTATCTCTTTCTTTTGTAGGAAAAAGTATCCCTTTGATGGCTCGTTCATAGTATGAGGTAACAATGATAAGAATAAAATGGATAGGTACAACTTAGGACGAATATTGTTTATGGGATCAGCTTTGCCCCTCTTTGATGTATCTATCATGCTGTTCACTCTGATGTTGGTCCATTTAACACCATATCAAAAAGGCAACATGACAGTTATCAACATGGAAATTAGCAGGAACAGTTAAAATATATACTATTTCAATTCCAGAAATTTTCATTTGGATATGTGAATTATTATAGGAACAATGTATATAGTAGTTTTTTTAGATATTTGTAGCATTTGGGTTGACACCCCTCTCGAGGATGTTACCATGTTTTGGTCAATCTTTTTGAAGGTTTCACCCCCTGAGTGTGAACAGCTTTAAGAGTATCCCCAGTATTGAATAACTTTTTGAAAATCATATCATAACCATCGAGCTAGAAAGAAACTTTTTTTTAATGTAACTCTCAGGGTGTCACTCACTTTTAGGGTGTCACCTTGGGCAGACACCCCTTTTACTGTATCCCTTATGTCTTATTTAGAGTTTTTATGATTACATATATGCATATTTATACATAAAAGTATATTTGTGTGCTCGAATACAAAGTTTGATTTACATATTCATATAGTAAGGCAAAATTGGACAGTTTTCAAAACCATGGTCAGGCAAAATTGGACAGTTTTCAAAACCATGGTCAGGCAAAATTGGACAGGCAAACCTCACTTTTTTTCTTGGCGAGGCAAAATTGGACAATCTTGGATTACGGACACAAAAATTTATGTAAGTCTATAATTTTTTTCTAGCATATTTATATTGATAGGGACCACAAATTGTCATAGTTTGCCCAACTGAGCGTTGGCGCTTAACGGAGATACAGACGTGTCCAAAATTGCCTCGCCTCTGAAAATTTTTTTTTTATTACTGTAATACGTGAATTTCTAATTCTTTGATGATTATGAAACAAGCCATCTTTACAGATGAGACCTCCCTCTCTTAAAAACATGTTTGGTATTTGGTCATACATTATTAATATAGATTTTGTACAAAGGTTACTAAAAAGGTGTCCAAAACTGCCTCACCCTACTATATGCAAAATCGCAGGTGTAAACAACCGAAGTATACGTGAGACTTACGGAAATCAGAACAAAGATATTTCTGACAGATTCAATTTCCCCCAGAAAAGAGGGAAGTACTAGAGTGGCGAAGATCAATTGAGAGGAAGTGATTGGATTGCAGCGGAAGAAAATTAAATGCTTTCATCGGGAACTTGCGGACCTTTTGAAAGAAGAGCAAAATTGGAGAGAGAGAGAGAGAGAGAGAGAGAGAGAGAGAGAGAGAGAGAGAGAGAGAGAGAGAGAGAGAGAGAGAGAGCTGGCCAAGAACGTGAAATTCACCCATGGAAATTTTGTGCCGTGAGAAAGTTGGGTCTTGTACCAAGAGGCAAAAGTATTTCAGGTTCGAACCGTGTATATTACCTGTACTTACAGTTGAAGGGGTGAAGGTGAATTTTCTTTACAAATTCATATATATATATATATATATATATATATATATATATATATATATATATATATATATATATGTGTGTGTGTGTGTGTGTGTGTGTGTGTGTAACTTGAAGATGGTATATATACTTTATATATATATATATATATATATATATATATATATATATATATATATATATATATATATATATATATATATATCATGGTGAAAAGGTTTACGTATCGCCAAGGTCCACAAATCTTTACTCAACAGGACCACCAATACTAGTATGGTTTGCTGTGAGCGACCAGATAAAAATCTTCCACTATCACCAATCTGTAGTGGCAAGCATGGTGATGATAATGGTCAAACACCAGACATGAATAAGGACATGTCTGAGGCCTTTCTCCTGTAATGGAGTTGAAACGGCTGAATTTGTAGTTGTGGTGTATGTATGTATGTATGTATGTATGTATGTATGTATGTATATATATATATATATATATATATATATATATATATATATATATATATATATATATATATATATATATATATATATATATACAGTATACTTAAACATAGCAAAAATGTAGTTCCCTTTCAAACGTGATAACATCTAACATTTATATTTATCAAAAGTCCATGTTTTTATGACAACCAATTAATTTATATATTCCTCATATTTGTAATTATTGTCGTTACATAATGACAAAATATAAGCTTTTTAATTCACTCAATCCCCAGGGAGAAAAGACAGGCATTTTCATTAAAACACCATCATTATTTTGTGCAATTTCAACGAATTTTGCAATGGCATTCTAGTTCGCATAATTAGTGCACGATGTTTATGACAGTTGTAGGAGAAGCTCTGTGACGACTTTATTACAAATGATAGTAGTAGTGGCAATAATTACGACTATAAAAAATTATAATAATGGCAGTATCATGACACCAATAGCAGTAGTTGTGAGAACAGCAATATAATGATACTAATGGCAATAGTTATTGTAGCGACTCTTTCATTACTTTAATACAATTGTATACTATCAATAATAATAATAATAATATCAATAATAAGAAATAATAATAATAATAATGATAATAATATCAATAATAATAATAATAATAATAATAATAATAATAATAATAATAATAATAATAATAATAATAATAATAATAATAATAGAAATAAAATAATAATAATGGGCATATTCCTACACTATTCAACTCATAATTTCGCGTAGGAAAATCATTCAGTTTAATGAGAAACATCTATTCAAAGTGTCCTTCCATAACATCAAAATCTATATCAAAGGAGAGAGAGAGAGAGAGAGAGAGAGAGAGAGAGAGAGAGAGAGAGAGAGAGAGAGAGAGAGAGAGAGAGAGAGAAAATCGCCTGGAATCTTTCAACCTACCGCATTGTTTTTTTTTTCAAGTCGTGTGTGTAGAATCGTGTATGAGAGAGAGAGAGAGAGAGAGAGAGAGAGAGAGAGAGAGAGAGAGAGAGAGAGAGAGAGAGAGAGAGAATCGCCTGGAATCTTTCAACCTTCCGAATTGTTTTTTATTTCAAGCCGTTTGTGTAGAATCGTGTATGAGAGAGAGAGAGAGAGAGAGAGAGAGAGAGAGAGAGTCGCCCTGAATCCCTCAACCTTCGGAAATCTGTATTTTTCGCGGGAAATCTGAGGCGCGCAAAAAGCGACCCGATCCAGTGGCGTCTGCAGTGAAGGAAAGATGTCAGGGGAGGAATGGCAGATTCAGTGCCAAGGCTTTATAACCTCCGAGAGTTTTTGGACTTTTCTTGGGACTGCATTTCAACGTCTGATTCAAAAGGGGATGAGATAACTCGGGTATTAAAAAAGAATGCTCCATTTTACTATACAGAGGAAGTGTCTGGCTATCTATCTATCTATCTATCTATATATATATATATATATATATATATATATATATATATATATATATATATATATATATATATATATATCTTTCCTGTTACTCGGGGAGTAGTCACACTCTGGTGAGAAGGGGAGCGGATGGGAAGGGTTAAACATAGCCGTAATTTTTGACGGGTTGCGTACACTAGTTCTGACATAATATTATTGAGGTGCTTTAGTTGACTACAATGAATTAGTTTTAATATTTTTTGCAACTTGTAAATCCCATAAATCTTTTGAAGTGATTAGTTGTTTTTTTCGCTTCATTTCATTCATAGTATAAACTTACTTTCCAAGCTTGTCTAAAAGATGTAGATTCTAATCCTTTTACTAAGTTTGCATTGACCTTACACAGCAAGGACGTCTAGTCTCAAAGGCAAATCCATGTAGCATTCTTCTTCATGATTCTGGCTGAATTCTTCCAAGAGAAATATTGCCGTAGCGAAAAAAAAATAACTGTAAAGGTTTTTAAAGGCTGCGCGTGAACGGCAGAGACAAGGGACAGTCACATTGCCAAAGCAGACAGAATGCCATAGAAAACAACCATATATACATATTGTCAGCACACAAGCCATTCTTCGCCCAAGCTAGGACCAAGCAATGACTGCTGATGACTCAGCAGGTAGACCTTTAGCCTTCCCAAATGATGGTGATGTGGCAGTGACCAAAGGAACTAACGAGTTTGAGCGAGACTCGAATGACAGTCTGGCGATCCCCAGGCAGGGACGTTTCCAATGGGTCAGAAAATATAATAGCCTTGGATAATGATATTGTCTATTTAAAGGGGCTCTACATTGCCCTCCGTAGTGATACATTCAACATCCCAATCAGCGGAATTGTGGTAGCCTAAGGACGGGAGTTCGAGACCCGCTTAAGCTCGATAGTTTCTAGTTATGTCTGCAACCTCACCATCCTTGTGAGGTAGGAATTGGAGGTTTGTGGGAGCCTATAAATCTATCTGTTCAGTCATCAGCAGCCATTACTTGGCCCTCCCTGGTGCTATCCTGGGTGGAGAGACAGTTTGGGTGCTGATCTTATGTATACATGGTCAGTCTCTGGGGCATTGTCTTATCCCTTGCCTCTGCCATTCATGAGCGATCTTCAAACATTTACAAGTTAGAAAAAAAATCTCAAGGTGGCATCCCGGGTTTCAAGTGATTTCGAACCCGGTGGGTTTTACTTTTAAGACCCGGGAACTTTAGAGTCTGATATGATTATATAAGCTCTCTAATACGCATGTCAGAAAAGAATCCAGAACAAGCATTAGTGGATTGCCAACTGCAAAGAAATTATTATTATTATTATTATTATTATTATTATTATTACTTGCTAAGCTACAACCCTAGTTGGAGAACCAAGATGCTATAAGCCCATGGGCTCTAGGAGGGAAAATAGCCCAGTGAGGGAAGGAAACAAGGAAATAAATAAACCTCAAGAGAAGTAATTAGCAATTGAAATATTTTAAGAATAGTAATATTAGAATACATCTTTCATATATAAACTATAAACACTTTAAGAAAACAAGAGGAAGAGATATATAGAATAGAGTGCCCGAGTGTACCCTCAAGCAAGAGAACTCTAACCTAAGACAGTGGAAGGCCATGGTACAGAGTCTATGACACCATGAACCATCAGTACTTCCGATGAGTACACACTACTTTTTTTACCATGACTTTTTTTTCCTTCTTTTTTTAATTTAGTCGAGTTATTAAAATATACATATCACAGGGAAAATGATGATATGCTTAATAAAATGAAAGTCGGGGCTTAAACTTTTCCTGAAAGATCAATATAGTATTTTCAAACCACGGCAGCATAATATAACATTATGAAGTTCAGCTGGATTATTTATTTCTTTGTTAAGAGAAATATAGTATTTTGACAGCATGGATGAGGATAATATAACATTAACAGCTGGATAATTTCTAATTTTGATAATCATATATGCTTGGATCACAAAAAAAAAAATTGCTTTAGCAAAGAGCCATAACAGCGTAATTTCTAACCATTTATTAATCTATTAACAAAATACTAAAGATGAAACGTAGAAAAACCCATACAGCATAATACGATGACGTCATTCATTGATTCATTGATAATCTAACCTCCAATACCATAGTATAATAACACGTCAGATTCCGTGACATCGAGTCATTAATCTAGATAATCTGTACATCTAACTTTTTTTAATTTGCATATTTCAATATCCATTTCTCTCATATATCCCCTTCATATTTCACAGCTCCTCGAACAAACTTTCTCTTAAGTCAGTTCGACGTTTTTCGTCTCAGGACAGAAGTGCGCTTAATAGATCTCGTTTTGAATAGAAAAGTTTTTCCATTAAACTTCCAATATCATTCTCCCAAAATGTCATGCACAGTTCTTTACAAAAAGGGGGGTTACGAGTGGGGGGGGGGGGGCTGAAATTCATAACTTTTTTTTATGTGTGACATTTGACATCTTGACGTACAAGAAGTGAGTTCTTTACAATGTCTTCATAATTCTTGGGTCGTGTTCGAAAAAGTTCGCGACTTCAAAAAGTTGAAATTGTCCACGACAGGAAAATAAAAGCCTGGGATTACCAAGAACTAAAAAGAATATGATTTCCATGAATTTTTGCATTGTTAGTTATTGCAGTTTCTTTGCCTTTTACAAATTTAATAGCGATTATACGATTTTGTTTGCTTTCATGCTCGTAAGTTCTCTGATCATAATTACACATTACAAAGTCCCGGTAATTACGTTCAATTTCGTAACTATCAAGTTTATATCTGCATTTAATACTCATCTATTTATCTACACTATGTATATTACATATACATATATATATATATATATATATATATATATATATATATATATATATATATATATATATATATATATATATATATTTATGAATATTTAAGTATATATATAAATCTAAATAATCACACATGTACAGTATATATATATACGTACATATATATATATATATATATATATATATATATATATATATATATATATATATATATATATATATATATATATATATATATATATATATATATATATACAAAAACATCTAAACATATATATGCAAATGAGCAAAAGAAATAAAGTCTAAATGGTAAACCTGACCAGACCTAAGGAAGCAAAAGGACTTTGACAGAAAAGGCGAAATGACCGAAAAAATTCGCTGCGTCCGAATACAACGAAAGATACGAAACTACGGCTTTAACCGAATAAAATAAAGAGAAAGAAGAAAGCGAGAAGTCGGACGGAAAGGTAAATGAAAACGGCGGAAGCGAAATCAAGACTTTTATATATTTTTATCGTAATCTTTGGTACAGATAAAAGAGTGGGGTCTGCGTGTAGAGGTGGTGCCAAGAAAAAGAGGATTGAAATATCACAAAGTGGGATGAGCTTTTTCTGTTTACGCTTCTGGGTTCCAATCCTGGATTAGAGACGAGGATTAAGGGTGATGGAAACGAGAAAAATAGTGATGGATTAAGTGATGAAAAAAAAAAAAAAAAATATTCAATTTTATCAACTTTCTAGTACACAAACAATGAAAAGGGGAACTTCAACAAGGAATGTTTTCATTTTGAACAGGCTGTTATAAAACTCTCATTATAGTTTATATGTGAAATATCTGCTTTAATGTTACTACTGTTCTTGAAATATTTGATATTAATTGTTCATTACTTCAATTGTCGTTTATTTATTTCCTTTCTCGCTGGGCTATTTTTCCCTTTTGGAGCCCTTGGGCTCATAACATCCTGCTTTTACAACTGTGGATGTAGCTTAGCTAAGAATAATAATAATAATGATAATAATAATAATAATAATAATAATAATAATAATAATAATAATAATAAAAATAATAATAATAATAATAAAAATAATAATAATAATAATAATAATAATAAAAATAAAAATAATAACAATGATAATAAAAATAAAAATAATAATAATAATAATAATAATAATAATAATAATAATAATAATAATAATATGGTAATTCTTAATTCGCAAGTCGTAAATATCGGAAAAAATGAACAAATCTTGTCGCAAATATCGGAAAGATGAATAAATCTCATCGCAAATATCGAAAAAATGCATAAATCTCCATTCAAAAATAGCGGAAAAATTAATAAACCTCAAGTTGCAAATATCGGAAAACTGAATGAATATACAGTTTACAAATATCGAAAAAAATGAATAAATCTCCAGCCGCAAATATTGGAAAAATGAATAAGTATCCAGTCGCAAATATCGGAAAAAATAAAGAAATCTCTAGTCGCAAATATTAGAAAAATGAATAAATCTCCAGTCGCAAATATTAGAAAAAATTAATAAATCTCCAGTCGCCAATATTGGAAAAACGAATAAATTTCCAGTGGCAAATATCTGGAAAAAAAAAATAAATCTCCAGTCACAAATATCAGAAAATTGAGTAAATCTCACCTAATTTCAAATGAATTGACAGAAAAAAAATATCCAATGTTAAGAGATTTGGAAATTCTCCATTCTCTAAGTCGTTTATATATTATCCACGGGCGAGCTAAGAGTCCCTGTTAGCAACTCTTTCTAACATATTCTGTCGAAAATAGGGACAAATGTTCCCCCTTGAAAATTTGATAGCGCCCTTTACCTCGCTATATAAGGCGACGCTCTTTGGCGTCCTGGAAAAGTATTTTGGAAGGATTTTATTTTTTCTTTTTATCCGTTATTTTATTCTCGTGGACTTTCGATTCATGATTTTCTGAAAAGAAGGAAGTCTTCGTTGGCTTTATTTGGTTATAAAAGCTTCAGATTTTTCTTGAACGGTTTGGATATTTGTGGCAGGAGGAAAAGAATGAAAATAGGTTCGCGTTTAAATTAAACTTCTTAGTTTTATAGTGCTTATTCTGAAGTCGACTAGATTACTATTGAAAGTTTTGTGAACCACATTTGTTTGTCATTAATCATTAATCAAAAATAGAAGATTTAAGTTTATCAGGCTTTAGAATTTCGATAGAGTTCTGGAAACCGCACTGTTTGGTAATCTGCCGGACCGGGGTTCGAGTCGCGCTCCGGCTCCATAGTTTCTTGTAGAGCCTACAACTTCACACTTATTTTGAGCCTTTAGCTCTACTTGTTGATTCATCAGCATCCATTGCCTGCCCCTCCCTGGTCCTAGCTTATGTGGAGAAGGGGCTTGAGCGCTGATCATATGTATATATGGTCAGTCTCTAGGGCATTATTACTGTTCCCTGCCTCTGCCATTCATGAGGGGTTGCGATAGCCTGTTGGCTGTTGGTAACGTCCTTGCTTGGTGATCGCCAGAATGGGGTTCGAGTCCCGCTCAAATTCGTTAGTTCCTTTGGTCACTGCAACCTCACCACCTTGTGAGTCAAGGACGGGGTGTTTGAAGTAGCCTATAGGGCAACTTGCTGAGTCATCAGTAGCCATTGTTTGCCCCTCTCAGGTTTTAGCTTCGGTGGAGAGGGGCTTGGTCGTTGATCATATGTATATATGGTCAGTCTCTAGGGCACTGTCCTGCCTCAGCCATTCATGAGCGGACTTTAAATATCACCTGATTAGAGTGAAGAAAAAGAAGAAACGTTGGATACCATATTTTCTTAGTAATAATTAAACAAATGTCGAATTTTTTGAAGCTTCAAAAGATAACTTATGCTATAATAAAACATGTTATTGACATTATATATAAGAAAAAAAAACTATTCAAGACCAAAGAAGTAGTTTGATGCATCTAAAAGTATTATTAGTTTACCCAAAAAGGATTCATATTTTCAATACATAACTTTTTCCCTTAAAAAAAAATAAGTTTTGCATCTCGCCGCATTCAGGATACATTTCCTTCATGAATTCGTGTCCCTCTACTTGAAAGGAAAAAGATACAATTTTGGACAGCTGTATGAAATGCGACAGTGAAGAGTGCGAGCGAGACATTCGTTTGATTCTTTCTATAATTCATTCTTTCATTCGTGCCATTCTTTTATTCATTCTCTTTTGCAGGCGAGAGAGGGAGCGTCAGTCGTATGGAATATTTTCCTTCAGAATTTTCTAACGACTTTACCTACCTTTATCGTTTACGGTTAAAATCTGTTTTCGTGTATTTTGGGAATTGTCGCTTTAAGGGGGGAGGGGGGGGGGGGGGTAATAGCAACTTGGGGGGGGGGGGTATGAAGGGAGCAGAAGCCAATGGGATAGTTACGTAACATTACCTCACTGCTATCTATAAGGATAAATAGGTATGTGGTTGATCGGTAATTTACGTAGGTTCACTAAGCGATGTATGTTGTCGAATTTTATTATTTTATTGCAGTTGGGGGGGGGGAGGGATGTTACCTGCAATAAAGCAGTTAACAGATGGGTATAGCGGTGGATTTTGCATTGTTTTTCTCTTGATCTAAAAACACACAAAGACTCACAGACAAATATATACACACAGATATGAATAAGGACATATCTGAGGCCTTTGTCCTGCAGTGGACCAGAAACGGCTGTATTTGTTCTTGTGAGGTAAAGGTTGAAGGTGTTCGGTTTCAGTTCCAATTTCATCAGAATAGATGCTCACCAGAACGTCAGCCAGGAAAGCCCAACAACCAACTGTGGTGTCCAACCACAGCAGTGGCCTCCCCAGTAAACAGCTTAAACTCATGGTCCCGGGCTGGAATCTGTCTGCTGTCATGTGAATGCTACGCGAACACGTTACCACTTTTGTGATCATGGCTGGGTATGCATACACAAGATTAAGGGATTTATTGCAATTCCAATCGTAAATTGGTGATTAGAGGCCCAAAATACTGCATTTTTCCCATATAAAGTAAACAAAAATAATATTTATTCAAAATGCATTTTTGGCTTGACAAATCGCTGTTTTGCAAGGAAATTGCATTATTATTATTATTATTATTATTATTATTATTATTATTATTATTATTATTATTATTATTATTATCACCCGCTTGGATCACCTTAAACCGAGATATTGTGTATTCCTCCGAATTCCCCAAGTTTAAACGTTTAAAGGCCACTCAAGAATGGCTGAGGCAAGGGGTAGTGACGTTGCCCTATCAAGCAGGACTATGCCCAAGAGACTGACCATATATACATATGATCAGCGCCCAAGCCCCCTCTCTACCCAAGCTAGGACCAAGGAGGGTCAGGCTATGACTGCAGATTATTATTATTATTATTATTACTATCCAAGCTACAACCCTAGTTGGAAAAGCAAGATGCTATAAGCCCAGGGGCTCCAACAGGGAAAAATAGCCCAGTGAGGAAAGGAAATAAGGAAATAAATAAATGAAGAGAACAAATTAACAATAAATCATTCTAAAAACAGTAACAACGTCAAAACAGACATGTCATATATAAACTATTAACAGCATCAAAAACAAATATGTCATAAATAAACTATAAAAAGACTCATGTCCGCCTGGTCAACAAAAAAGCATTTGCTCCAACTTTGAACTTTTGAAGTTCTACTGATTCAACCACCCGATTAGGAAGATCATTCCACAACTTGGTAACAGCTGGAATAAAACTTCTAGAGTACTGCGTAGTATTGAGTCTCGTGATGGAGAAGGCCTGGCTATTAGAATTAACTGCCTGCCTAGTATTACGAACAGGATAGAATTGTCCAGGGAGATCTGAATGTAAAGGATGGTCAGATTTATGAAAAATCTTATGCAACATGCATAATGAACTAATTGAACGACGGTGCCAGAGATTAATATCGAGATCAGGAATAAGAAATTTAATAGACCGTAAGTTTCTGTCCAACAAATTAAGATGAGAATCAGCAGCTGAAGACCAAACAGGAGAACAATACTCAAAACAAGGTAGAATAAAAGAATTAAAACACTTCTTCAGAATAGATTGATCACCAAAAATCTTGAAAGACTTTCTCAATAAGCCTATTTTTTGTGCAATTGAAGAAGACAGAGACCTTATATGTTTCTCAAAAGTAAATTTACTGTCGAGAATCACACCTAAAATTTTGAAAGAGTCATACATATTTAAAGAAACATTATCAATACTGAGATCCGGATGTTGAGGAGACACCGTCCTTGACCTACTTACAATCATACTTTGAGTTTTGTTAGGATTCAACTTCATACCCCATAATTTGCACCATGCACTAATTCTAGCTAAATCTCTATTAAGGGATTCACCAACCCTAGATCTACATTCAGGGGATGGAATTGATGCAAAGAGAGTAGCATCATCTGCATATGCAACAAGCTTGTTTTCTAGGCAAATAGACTTATAGGCTCCCCCAAACCCCTTAGCCTTAGCTCACAAGGATAGTGAGGTTGCATCGACCAAAGGAATTAACAAGTTTCAGTAGGACTCGAACTCCTCTGTAAAAAGACATCCTTATCTCCTAATAGATCCTTAGCTCCCTTTTTCTCTTATTGTCCTTCAGTTTTCTATCTGACGAGAGAAACATTTCCGAGAAATTTTTCTATCGCCGATGATGTCAATTTCCGATTCTCAACAGTGCTGGGGAAATTACTTCAATTTCCCGGACTGCACGTTTGTGCAGGTGATCCGGATAGATGGCGCTTAGAGCACCCTTACTGCACCCTTAGGAGGGGAAGGGGTCTATTTGATTGGTGTTGCTGAAGATGCCAATATATCTTTATATCTTGTATGAAAAAGAAAGACAATAGATTTTTTTTTCTTTTTTTTAGAAGAGGGCTAATGTATGCCCTTCTTGCAAGAAAAGTGGGTATTGTATTTTTCTTCTTGCATGAAAAAGTTGGTCTTGGATTATTCTTATTATATAAAAAATTGGGAAATATACCTTTTTTTATTTTAACAAAATAAATAAAATTTCCTCCTAATAAACTGGGTATTATTATGATAGTCGTTATGGGCATTGTTAATCTTTTTGCCAACTTTTACTATTCTTATCATTATGAAAACAAAAATCCTTGAAAGGTTTAAAGACCCCTCATGAATGGCAGAGACAAGGGACAGTGACATTACTCTATCGAGCAGGACAATGCCCTAGAGACTAACCACATACATGATCAGAGCCCAAGCCTTCTCTCCACCCAAGCTAAGACCAAGGAGGGCTAGGCGATAGTTGCTGATGACTCAGCAGATAGACCTATTTGGCGCACTTAAACACCCCATTCATACCTAATAAGGATGGTGAGTTTGCTGCGACCAAAGAAACTAACGAGTTTGAGCATGACTCGAACCCCAGTCTGGCGTTTGCCAGTCAGGGACGTTGCCACATCGGCCACCACAACCCTTAGAAATTAAACATTAATATCTCAATTTAATAATTATTATCATTATTTTTTTTTCTTTTTTTTTTTACAAAATAATAACAACAAAAAAATAGCCCTTGACAACAATTTAAACTTCTCACCAAAATACGACTTCAACTTCAGATTTAGCAGTTGTTACCAAGTCCCTCATCACAAAGACCATTGTTTATTCACATTTTTCAGATATATGAAAAAAGATAATTTACATTTGCACTTATTTTCTTTTTGCATAGGAGTTTTCATTAGGCCATGACAAATCCTGAATTAATTAACTTTGGAGAAATTTTGAATTTTGAAAAAGGACGGACAAGTGTCAAATATTTTTTTTTTTTTTGAAACCTAATCTCGATGACTACAGTATATATTTTGATGGGTTTTAATTTTCGTGAACGATGTTCATGAACTGTTGAATAAGGATTATTCTTTTATAATTCCGTTATCATATTTAGCTTATTTGTCTGATCGATCTACTTAGTATATATATATATATATATATAATATATATATATATATATATATATATATATATATATATATATATATATATATATATATATACAGTATATGTATATATATAAATATATATATATATATATATATATATATATATATATATATATATATATATAAATATATATATATATATATATATATATTTATATATATACATATACTGTATATATATATATATATATATATATATATATATATATATATATATATATATATATATATATACAGTATATGTATATATATAAATATATATATATATATATATATATATATATATATATATATATATATAAATATATATATATATATATATATATATATATATATATATATATAAATATATATAAATATATATATATATATATATATATAAATATATATATATATATATATATATATATATATATATATATATATATATATATATATATATATATATATATATATATATATATATATGTATATGATAAAAAGAGAGAGAAATGGACGCGAGTTCTATAAACAGAAATAAAATAACACTAATTCCATTTCATACTAAACCTGCAACAGTCAAATATTGGAAAAAAAGGGACGTACTAATATTTTTGTTTTCCTTTTTCAAATATTGCACCCACCAGAGTCAGCACTTTAGTAGTATAGCATCGTCATTGTCTCTGTAACGGCACCACCTTGCAAAAAACCTCCACCAGCATCCAGTACCAAAACAGCGGCCAAGGCACTTGATCCCACCTGCGACTCTATGAAACACCGTCGAAATCATTCTACTCTGTTAGTTGTTGTATCCTGGAGTTTTTTCGTAACTCTGAAATTTGGCATTTGTTCCCAGGCTTTCACGTTTCCATTTGCAGATGTCGGAGCCGTGTAACTTTTAGCTGACATTGTTCATTCGCCTGTCGATTCAGACATTCGCTCTCTTTCTCTCGCCGTTTCTGTAAATAGGCTACATTTTGCTGTGACTCAGCCAGCGGGATTTTAATCTCTATTAATATACTCCCGAAGGGTGGTTTGGCTTTGTATTTTTTTTTTCTTTTTTCTTTTTTTTTCTGGCCAGAAGTCCCTGCGATACCAATATTGCTTCCAAGGTAGAGAGGTCGAATATGATTTCATTTTTTTTTTAAATGTATCATTACATCATTTTATTATTGTATTATTATATTTTTGTATTATTATTGCATTATATTATTGTATTATCATATTGTATCATATTGTATTATATATGTACTTTTGAAACAAACATGATATCTGTGTTTATTTTTTGCTTTCTTTGAAAGGATCAAATGACAGCAGAAATTCAGACCATTGAAAATATTTTTCATGTAAATATTCCTTAGTATTACTTGTCAATTTTCATCAGTGCTTAAACATATTGCTGACTTTCCTATGAGTTTTCAATGATGTGATAACTAATTGTCTATCAAAAGGTAATCCAGTTCATCTCCCCCATGTGAAAAAGAGCAAATATTTGGTTTTATATATATATATATATATATATATATATATATATATATATATATATATATATATATATATATATATATATATATTTATATATGTATATATATATATATATATATATATATATATATATATATATATATATAATAGAGAATAGAACAAGAGTTATATATAAATCAGAACTAAAATTACACTAATTCCATTTCGTACCAAATCATCAACAGTCAAGTATAATAAAAAAGACAAAATATCTTTTTTTTTTTTTTCATTTTCCAATATCGCACCCCCAGAGTCAGCACTTTAGTAGTACAGTACAGCATCGCCATTGTCTCTGTAACGGCACCTCCTTGCAAAAAACCTCCACCAGCATCCAGTACCAAAAACAGCGGCCAAGGCACTTGCTTACACCTGCGACTCTATGAAACACCGTCGAAATCATTCTACGCTGTTAGTTGTTGTATCCTGGAATTTTTTCCTAACTCTGAAATTTGGCATTTGTTCCCAGGCTTTCACGTTTCCATTTGCAGATGTCGGAGCCGTGTAACTTTTAGCTGACATTGTTCATTCGCCTGTCGATTCAGACATTCGCTCTCCTTCTCTCGCTGATTCTGTAAATAGGCTAGATTTTGCTGTGACTCAGCCCGCGGGATATTAATCTCTATTAATATACTCCCGAAGGGTGGTTTGGCTTTGCATTTTTTTCTCTAGAAGTCACTACGATACCAATATTGCTTCCAAAGTAAAACCTTTGAATATGATTTCATCTTTTGTATAAGGTTTTCTGTATTATATATTTTCATACATTTAAAAATTTGCATTAAAAAAAACCGGTAAATGAAGGGAAACATTTATTCAAAGATTTTTACCGCTTTAAAAACAGATATATTGACGTAAAGGAGTGATATTACGGTCATCATCCCGTAAAATATACTAACAAAGTAGGGTACATATTTTACTGAAATACGGCTTAGAACAGTATATTTTTACGGATAATTTCCGATTAAAATTACGGTTTTTTTAACAGCGTATATTATATAATACTGTCTCCTGCCTTATAAGATTCTTCCCATTCTGGAATTTTGGTACAGACATGACCTCAGTGTTTCTTTTCTGCTTTCTTTTAAAAGACCAAATGACAACAGAAATCCAGACCAGAGAAAATCTTTTTTTCACGTAAATATTCCTTAGTATTACTTGTCAATGTTCACCGGTGCTTGAACATATTGTTGACTTTACTAAGAGTTCTCAATGATTATCTTTGGTTAGACATATTACTGACCCTATTATGACTCTTTTAATGAAATGATAACTAATTGTTTATCAAAAGGAAAAATTTTGACAAATCTTTTTATAACCCGCACATTCGTAATCTAGTTCATCTCGTCTATATGAAAAAGAGCAACTATCTGGCTATATATATATATATATATATATATATATATATATATATATATATATATATATATATATATATATATATATATATATATCAAATAAGCCATATATATTAATACATTAAAGTCTGGATTCTCTTAACGACCTTGGGATCAGAGCCCAAGGCGGAACCTCCCTAAGACTATGATATCCGCCTTGGGCTCTGATCCCAAGGTCGTTAAGAGAATCCAGACTTTAATGTATTAATATATATGGCTTATTTGAAATATGAAAGAAACACGTTTAAATGTGCAAAAAATGTATCATATATATATATATATATATATATATATATATATATATATATATATATATATATATATATATATATATATATATATATATATATATATATATATATATAGTAGGTCAAAGGAGTTATTATTTAACTGAAATAATAAGTATAATTATTTTCTATTTAACAAGATCACAAAGTTCAGAAAGTAGATACATATTAGACACCAGAAGGACAACATCTATTGTCATCTTTTGTAAAGTAAAAATGTCGATAGTGAGAAATATATATATTTGTGCTATAGCAAAAAGAAATTGTCTCCATCCGGAGTAATGGCGTTCTGCTGGGATGAAGTTCGAGTACCTCTGGAAGATGATAGCTTCTTTTATATCTGCACCCTCACCATCTTGTGGGCTAAGGATATAGGGTAGTTTGGTCTACCTGCTGAGTTCCCAGCAGCCATTACCTGGCCCTCCCTGGTACTAGCTTGAGTGGAGAGGGCCTTGGGCGCTGATCATATGCATATATGGTCAGTCTCTAGGGCATTGTACTGCTAGCTAGGGCATAGTCACCGTTTCTTGCCTCTGACATTCATGCCAGTCCCTGACTGGTAATTGCCAAAGAGGGGTTCGAGTCTCGCTCAAACTTGATAGCTCCTTTGGTCACTGCAACCTCACCATCCTTGTGAGCTAAGGGGGGGGGGGATTTGGGGGAACCTATAGGTCTTTCTGCTGAGTCATTAGAAGCCACTGCCTAGCCCTCCCTGGTCCTAGCTTGAGTGGAGAGGGTCTTGGGCGCTGATCACATGTATATATGGTTAGTCTCTAGGGCATTGTACTGCTAGCTAGGTCATAGTCACTGTTTCTTGCCTCTGCCATTCATGGGTGACCTTTAAACCTTTAATGTCATAAAATAGATAAATATCTGAAGCGGAATATATATTTCTTTCATCTATATATATTACTTTTTAAATCATAATTTTGAGCCTGTAGCCCGCCCCCACCCCTCACCAAGAAAATAAAAGCATTTTCCCATATACTTTCCGTAAATTCTATTCTCCATTTCAACTTTCACAAACTGCTCTGAAATATTTAATCAAATTCCCAATGCAAAGTATATCGTTTCTACCCAAATATTATTCCTAAAAATTCAAATGTAACTCCTTAGGCTAACCATTCATCAAACTTTCTTTTTATATTTTGATTTCCTATCTTAAGGGTGAAAGATATATTAGGCTCAAACATCGTGATTAAATATCGATGATCCCATATATCAACACGGCAATAAATCCGGCACTTAAAGAGACATAGGCCTAAGGCTGAAATAAAAAAAAAAAAAAAGAAGGTACCTTTGTATGGTCGTCCTCATTATTAATGATATATAACATTTGTTACAGGAAATTGTAGGAAATGCTCCTTTGTATCATTCTCTGTTAATTGGTTTGGGAAGTAATAGTTTCTAACAAACGCCATATATCTGCTAGTAAGTAGTTTTGGAATCCCTTTCTGAGTGGAGATACCTTAACGTGGTGAAAGGGTTTGTGTATCGCCATGATCAGCAAAGCTATACTATAGTCAATTTTTTTAGTTAGGCAGATTTGCACAGACTCGCAAGGGTACCCTTTTAGCTCGGAAACGTTTCCTGATCGATGATTGGTTGAACAAGATAATTCTGACC
Organism: Palaemon carinicauda; assembly: GCF_036898095.1. Taxonomy (NCBI): domain Eukaryota; kingdom Metazoa; phylum Arthropoda; class Malacostraca; order Decapoda; family Palaemonidae; genus Palaemon; species Palaemon carinicauda. The sequence goes on along the minus strand of NC_090766.1, from coordinate 41,787,945 downwards.
AATCAGAGAGCAGGAAACTTTTCCGAGCTAAAAGTGCACCGCTGCGAGTCAGTGCAAATGCGCCTCATTAAAAAAAACTGAGTACGGTCAGGGGCACCCATAGTACGTTTGTTTGCAGTGAGCTATCAACCAAAAGTCCTCCATGATCCAAAGCTGTACTTGTCAGGGACACTCATACTAGGTTGGTTTACTGTGAGTGATTAGACTAAAATCTGCAATCATCACAAATCCGTGGTGGCCAGCGGGGTGATGATAACGGGCCAAGGAATTATCTTCTATCTATTTTATATATTGTAGTACAGAGAGAGAGAGAGAGAGAGAGAGAGAGAGAGAGAGAGAGAGAGAGAGAGAGAGTGAGAGAGAGAGAGAAAGAGAGAGAGAGACGTATTTGTATGTTTATTTGTGTTTGCAAAGGTTACAGTAAATACTCTTACTTACTTTATTCATTATAATAATAACAGAAATTAATATAGATTTATTATCATGTGAAAACCCAAGGGGAAAACAGAATGCATAGATTTTTGTATTTATATCACCATGAATAAAGTATAAGTGAACAGAAATACAAATTATGCACCAGTTTTAATATACAATGGCAGAGCCTCAGAAGGCAATATGCTTACCTCGCTCTTAATATTGTAGTTACCCCTTAAGGGTTCGCTCTCACACTTTACGTTTTCTTTACCAAAATATCTGGTGGACTGCTTTAAATTGTAACGAATGTAAAGTGGATATAAGTTTACGGGCTGCAATTGGCGCAAGAGCCCGTGTCTTGCTATAGGAAAGGCAATCTTATGGTAGTAGTAGTAGGATATAAGTGAAAGAATTATAAATTTACGGTAATTTGATGTAAAGAATATTTCACAGAAATAAAGAAAACGAAGGAGATTATAACATCTAGATAAATTTCTTAAATAATATTGTTCAAGTAAATCTTAGTTTCATTGGCTGAAGCGAAAAGGCTCAGCTGCTATCTTATAGGATTGCTAATAAATTAAAAGAAAAAAAAAAACTCAAGGGACACCCAGTAGAGAGCATGCCTTCGCCACGCCAAGGTGTCTTATTTTGCTCTTAACTCCACTGCGTACTTGTACTTCGATGAATTTTCTTCAAAATCTAACGAATTTGTCCTTGGATCAT
>NC_090766.1:41776805-41784305 GCF_036898095.1 Palaemon carinicauda | reverse complement strand
GGCTAAATAATTCGACAGCAATGCACACACACGTACACGCATATACATCTCACCTGGGTATGACTACTCCCTCTACCCCATAAACGAGCGACAGAGAGAAACTGAAGTTATACGTCTGGCATAATCATAGTCATTAGTTTTTCTATTTACAGGTATATAAATTAGTTTATATTATCATTGATTTTGTAACATGAATGTCATAATAATATGATAATCGGGTTTAAGGCTTTAAATGCCGCTTATAAATGGCAGAGGGAAGGGGCAGTGACAATGCCCTGGCTAGTAGGACAATGCTAGAGACTGACCATATATAAATATGATCAGCACTCAAGATCCTTGTCCATCCAAGATAGAACCAGGGAACTCCAGGCAATGGCTACTGATGACTCAGCAGGTAGACCTATAGAATCTCCTAAAACTCCCATCCTTAGCTCAGAGGGATTTTGAGGTTGCAGATACTATAAAAAACTATCGAGCTTAAGCGGGACACGAACCCCAGCTCGTCGATCGGCAGTCAGGGACGTTTTCAATATGATTAGCAGCCAAGAACCCTCTCCAACCAAGGTAGAAAAAGGGAGGGCCAGGCAATGGCTGATAATGACTCAGCAGGTAGATTAATAGGCTCTCCCAAGCAACCCCATTCTTAGCTCACAAGGATGGTTAGATTGCAGACACTACAAGAAACTATAGAGTTTGAGCGGGACTCGAATACCAGCCCGTCGATCACCAGGCAGGGACGTTTTCAATAGGCCACCAAATTTCATATCATAATCTTGTCTATAATCAGAATAATAGTCATTAACATCATTTTCTCTTCTCATCTCAAATCACTTTGATATACAACCAGAGTTTACTTGACCATGTGCCCATTATATTAAATGCTGCTTTTTACCTTAGATTACCTCAAAACCTTTCCAATATCCCTAAATTTGAAAGTAGTAAAACCGAAATTACCTTTGAATGACCTTAAAAATTACCTTGAAACCATGAAAATTGCCTCAAAGGAGATTACCTTAAAAATTCTAAACCCTTTCTATAACTGCCATCAGTTCTTTTAATTTTATCACTCCTAATATTTTCGGATTTTTATTACTTCATGATGAAGTGCGCCAAGATGCCCCCCATACATCAGGAAGGTCATAAATTCGAGGGCTAAGCCTAAGGCTTACAACGGATAGTAATGAATCATTCTTCTTTTTGAAGAAGGTCTTGTCGTTATTTATGACAAACGGCGCCGTTAGTAAGATGTTTTCGTTATTAGTGAGTGTTATTGTGGTCGTAATTCTAAGACTAATTACATTTAATGATTAATTTTTTTAGGGAAGATAAGATTGACTGCTGTTACATCTATTATTAATATTATTATTATTACTAGTTTAGCTACAACCCTAGTTGGAAAAGCAGGATGCTATGAGCCCTAGGGCTCTAACAGGGAAAAATAGCCCAGCGAGGAAAGGAAACAATGAAATAAATAAACTACGTGAGAAGTAATGAACAATTAAAATATTTTAAGAACACTAACAACATTAAATTAGATCTATCATATATAAGCTTTAAAAACTTCAAAAAAAAAAAAAGGAAGAGAAACAATATAGAATAGCATACCCAAGTGTACCCTCAAGCAAGAGAACTCTAACGCAAGACAGTGGAAGACCTTAGTACAGAGGCAATGCCAATACCCAAGACTAAAGAACAATGGTTTGATTTTGGAGTGTCCTCCTAGAAGAGCTGCTTACCATAGCCAAGTCTATAGCATTTTGTCCACAGTTGATAATATAGACACAAAATACACATTTCATAGCAAGATACTTCTTATCCTATATATTCACTAACAGTGTACCTTCGCCGTCAAAAATGAAGTCAAATTATCTAGACAGAAATGCACACACGCACACACAGATTCAACCCTTCCCACCTACTCCCCCTCTTCTTAACTACATCCGCTGGTAAGGCAATTTGTAGGAAAGTGGTTTACTAGTGTACCTCTCGGGGTACCGCCCTCTCTCCGGGGTGTGCTTTCCCCTTGAGTGTGACAAGAAAGATATGTATATATACATGTATATATATACATACATACATACATACATATATATATATATATATATATATATATATATATATATATATATATATATATATATATATATATATATATATATATATATATATATGTATATTCAAACACTTGGTCTTTATAATTTTTAGTTGAGATACACTTTCTTCCCATTAAAGGGGTTGGTGCAAACAGGCATAAAATATCGAAATGGTCCCTTTACTAAGCGTCTTTTGTACTCAGATTGAAGATGAAAGTAAGAAAATCATAATTGCCTTTGCAATTAAATTAATGAGCAACTACATACGTTCAAAATGACAATGATATCATTGATTGAAATCCAGCTGGAAAAAAAATAAAGAGAAAAATAGGTATATGAATTTTAATAATTGGCTCAATTTCATAGGAGTCACGGCAGTTTAGAGCGACGAAATATTTTTTTCATATTTTCGTATTATTGCATTATTTCACGTCAAAGATTGTATTTATATCTTTGGTTAAATGTTACTTGTTATATCGTTCAAATATTTTTTCTTTTAGTTTTAGTGATATTACTTTTATGAGTACTGGTTCGGCCAGTTAACTTATAATGTTTGACCAGTGCTTCAAGATCTTTCGTATTCAGTGATACCATATTTGACGAGAAACTCTACGGAGACTTTATAGCACATTTCATCTCCAAGGTAAAAAAAAAAAGAAAAAAGAAAAAAAAAATATTACAATCATTATCATGTATTTGTTAAGCCCTGTATTTTTTAACATTCACAATGTAATTATCCAAAAGATGCCCATTATTTTTTTATATTATAAATATTGGTAGTTTAATTAATATACAGTCTCACCATCTTTGTAAATTTTTTACTTTTCAATTAAAATGAATACACGATCAGTGAAACAAAACGTCAACCACCATTAGAAGCGTTATGGTGTTTTATATATATATATATATATATATATATATATATATATATATATATATATATATATATATATATATATATATATATATATATATATACATATATATGTATATATATATATATATATATATATATATATATATATATATATATATATATATATATACAGTGTATATATATACATATATTTATGTGTGTGTATAATTATGTGCATATATACTGTATATGTATAAGAAATTGTAAGGCAAATTATATCATAAAAATTATAAAACAAGTATTGTCTTAAAAAGGAGGTGTCTTGCCGGTGAAAAATGAGTAGCAACTAGCGAGAAAGTAATAAAGATATTTCCATATTATTGAAAATTTTATTTTAATTTTTCCCACCAGAATTTTTCTACACTTTAAGTTGTAATAACTCACCTCTCTTTAGTGTCTTGCATTAGTTATCGAGTTAACCCTTTCACTGCCAATGGTGATTTCAAGGAAACTTCTGATGTACTAAAATCTTCCAACTTTCTATAGTTTGGGTTATTATAAAAGAGAGTTTCCTTTTTAAAATTTTGATTAACTCACCAATGGCAGTGAAAGGGTCAATAAACTTATTATTAGACAGAGCATTGCTCGCGATGGCTAAATCAGCATTTTATTTTATCCTTCAAAGGAAAAATGAGACGTTTTTAAAGTAATTTCACTCTTTTGCAAAAGTTGTGTCCATTATCATTATTATTATTATTGTTGTTATTATTATTATTATTATTATTTTTATTATTATTATTATTATTATTATTATTATTATTATTATTATTATTATTATTATTACAAGCTAAGCTATAACCCTAATTGGAAAAGCAAGATGCCATAAGCTCAGCGGCTCCAACAAGGAAAAATAGTTCAGTGAGAAACGAAACAAGAAAGTAAAAAAAAAAACTACAAGAGAAGTAATAAACAATGAAAATAAAATATATTATTAATTGTAAAAACATACGTATTTTAATGTATTTTTAGGTTCTAAGTCATTCATTCCCTTCCATTCTTGATTGAGGGTACAATCTGGCACGCTGTTCTGTCTTTTTTCTCTTCCTTTAGTTTTGTTGAAGTTTTTATTGTTTATATAGGAAATATTTATCTTAAAGTTGTTACTCTTCTTAAAGATTCCCTTTCGTCACGGGGCTATTTTCCCTGTTGGAGCCCCGAGCCAAGTAGGACTGTAGCTTAGCAAGTAATAATAATAATAATAATAATAATAATAATAATAATGATAATAATAATAATAATAATAATAATAATAATAATAATAATAATAATAACATATACCTTTTTGCTTTACTTTATATTTTCCCTTATAAAACAATCATTTAAAATCTTTATTAGCAATAATAATTTTTTCTATATTGTGTTTCCCCTTGAAACATATTTTATTAGTTTTTAACTTTTACAAAAGCAATATTAATCATATGCTATCTATTCTTTAAAAAAATTACCAACAGTTAATTTATCTTTGATATACATTTTTTTCTTCTTGCATTTGTTTTATATCTCCTTCACTTTGTTCTATTCGTTCTTCCTCTATTCCGAAAACCTCGACAGTGGACAGTGATGAATGAAAGTGACCAAGGGATAGACAAGGTTATTACTCTTACTCAGATTTGCTACACAGTCGCAAACAAAGAAACTATTTGTGATACAATTTGTGAAATAATTTGCGAAATAATTCGTGAAATTATTTGTGAAACAATTCGTGAAACAATTTGTGAAACAATTTGTGAAATAATTCGTGAAAATGTTTGTGAAACAATTTGTGAAATAATTTGTGAAACAATTTGTGAAATAATTCGTGAAACAATTTGTGAAATAATTCGTGAAACTATTTGTGAAATAATTTGTGAAATAATTAGTGAAACTATTTGTGAAACAATTTGTGAAAGAATTTGTGAAATAATCCGTGAAACTATTTGTGAAACAATTTGTGAGACTATTTGTGAAACAATTTGTGAAATAATATGTGAAAGTATTTAAGAACAATTTGTGAATGTGCATTGCATTTTGTTATATTGAAATAAGCAATTTAAGTAAAATGGTTCATTATGTTTCGAAATATCTGGTCTTTTGTTAATGATTGGTTCAGCTCATTTCATTTTTCGTTAAACGTTGAAAAGAAAGAGATAGGAAATCATTAATCATTGATCTCTGGAAGCGTTTTAAACGTTATAGATGCTGTCTGAGAAAAGATCTGGCAGTAATTTTAGTCTTTTAAAGGTTTAAAGGTTTAAAGGCCGCTCCTGAATGGCAGACGCAAGGGACAGTAATTGTCCTATCAAGCAGGGCAGGACAATGCCCTAGACTCTAGGCACTGACCATATGTACATATGATCAGACACCAAGTCCCTCTCCACCCAAGCTAGGACCAAGGAGGGCCATGCAATGGCTGATGATGACTCAGCAGATAGATGTATAGGCTACCCCAAAACCCCCTCTTAGTTCAGAAGGATGGCGAAGTTGCAGCGACCAAAGAAACTAACGAGTTTGAGCGAGACTTGAACCCCAGTCTGGCGATCACCAGGCAAGGACGTTACCACATAAGCCACCGCAGGTCTTCCATCAAACCATATATATATATATATATATATATATATATATATATATATATATATATATATATATATATATATATATATATATATAAAGTTGAACCCGTGGAAATAATCTATTTGGATAGGTATTATAAGAAAACTCGATATAGTGAGAAATATAGATGGATATTCGTGAGCGGTGATACCTTAACGTGGTGAAAGGGTTTGCGTATCGGCATGATCAGTAAAGCTGTACTAGTCAGGAACACCAATACTAGGTTGGGGCTCTGTGGGAGAGCAGACGAAAATCCCCCAACATCATCAATCCGCACTGGAAACTGGCCAAACCTCAAACATGAATAAAGAAATTTCTGAGATCCTTGTCCTGCAAAAATACTAGAAACAACGATTGTATTTGTTGTTGTTGTTATATGGATAATTGTAGCAATGCCAAAAAAAAAAAATATATATAGCACGAAAGGATGGACCTGAGCTTTTGGAGGTGGTTTGGACGCATGGAAAGAATGGATTAGTAGAAGTGTAAAATTCAGAGATGCTAGGAGGTAATAGTTGAGTTCGATGCCCAGCTGAGAAACCTCTAATATGAAAGTGTAAAGACAAATTTGTGTAAGTTTTACAGCAGTGAAATAATGAGTGTAGAAATGGATGAATAGCAAATATCTGGCAAATATATAAATACTTACACACACACACACACTCACATACAAACACACACACACACACACACACACACACACACACATATATATATATATATATATATATATATATATATATATATATATATATGTATATATATATATATATATATATATATATATATATATATATATATATATATCTACATATATATCTACATATATATATATATATATATATATATATATATATATATATATATATTAATATATATATATATATATATATATATATATATATATATATATATATACATATATACATATATATTATATTATATCGAAATATATATATATATATATATATATATATATATATATATATATATATATATATATATATATATATATATATATATATAGATATATATATATATACACCAGCCACGCTAAGTGGCATTGCCAGATGTATAACTACTCAGTCTCTCCCAACCATTCAGGCAGAGGGATAGGGAGTAGTCACACCCTGGAGAGAAGGGTTGCAGTTAGGACAGAGGGAGGGGATGGGAAGGGTTGGATCTGTGTCCATAGCTATGTAAATATTTACCCATAGTTTTTGACGGGTCACGTACACTAATATATATATATATATATATATATATATATATATATATATATATATATATATATATATATATATATGTGTGTGTGTGTGTGTGTGTGTGTGTGTGTGCAAATATGTATAGTGTATATAGATTTACATGTGTATTTATCATTCGACTTCTATTTAATGCAATTTTCTATATTATCTAGATGACTGAAAGGAATCATCTAAAAATTCCCATCCCAAAAATAGAAGGATTTTTACAATTCTCCTACATCAGCAGCTGTCAATCCTCTCTATCTTAGAAGGAATTAGATTTCCTTTTTCACCAGACAGCTCTGTCTGTTCCTATGAATTTCCCTTCGTCGGGAATAAGAGACACTCTGGAGGTGAAGGACCCCGTGAAGATGGAGAGAAAACGTTTTTTTTTTTTTTTCCAGTTGAAGGTTATGAAGGTAGAAACGATTCACAGCTTGCAGGGTGGAAGGAAGAGACGTTTTCTAGCTTAAAGCGTAGAGGAGAGAAACGTTTCCCGTATTGGGTTGTTGAGGAGGAAAGGGTTTTCATTTAAAGGGTGAAAGAAAGAAACATTTCTCGCTTTATGTTGTCAAGGAGAAAAGGGTTTGCATTTAAAAGGTGGAAGAAAGAAACATTTGTCGCTTTAGGTTGTCAAGGAAGAAAGGGTTTTAATTTA
>NC_090766.1:41771805-41774305 GCF_036898095.1 Palaemon carinicauda | reverse complement strand
ATACACAGACAGGCATTCATATACACACATGCATAATATATACATATACATATACATAGTATGTGTACACGTAACATATACAAAAGTACCAAATAAAAACTTTCAACCCTTTTCACCGAATACAAAAAAAAAAAAAAAAAAAAAAAGGAAAAAAAAATGACCTCCAGAACTTGTCATAGGATTTGGAGTTTACCAGATATATATGAAGAAGGAGAAGAATAAAAAAAATTGACAGAAAAATATCCCCCCTAATAAAAAAATAGAAAAGGATAAAAATAACCTTATTTACTGAAAGAGAATAAAGAAAAAACGGAAATAAAAACAAATTTGACAGAGAATTTGAATAAAAAAAAATAATATTTTACTGAAAGAATGAATAAAAAGAAACGCTAAAAACCAATTTTACAGAAAGAATGAATAAAAAATAAACGAAAATAAAAACCGTTTACAAAAAGAATGAATAAAAAAAAAACGGAAAATAAAAACAGATTTCACAGAAAGAATGAATTAAAAAATAAACGAAAATAAAAAGATTTTACAGAAAGAATGAATAAAAAGAAATTAATCTATAAACAAATTTTACAGAAAGAATGAATAAAAAACGAAAACCAAAATTCTCAGAAATAAGGAATAAAAAAAAAGTGTCTAAATATAATTCATAGCAATAGGTAAAGGCAATAGACAAAAGAAAAGAACGCCTCTCCTATTTTGAAGAAATGCAAAACTTAAAAAGAGGAAATGCAAAAAATGCAGAAATAGCGAATACAAAAATATTAAATAGAAGAATGAAAAAATGCAAAAATATGTAATACATTTTTTAAAGAAAATAATAGAAACAATGTAGAAATGAGTAAGATAAAAAGCAAAAAAGAAAATACAAAATGCAAAAAATGCGCAAAAAGGTAATGCAAAAATTAGAAAAAAAAAAATGAATATGCAAAAACTGAAGAAATGGGTATTACAAAAATGTTAAAGAAAAGAATAGAAAAAAGACAGAAACGGGTAATGCAAAAAAAAAGGAAAAAAAAAGGGAATATGAAAAAAATGCATAATTAGGTAATGCAAAAATTGGAATAAAACGGAAATGCAAAAATTGCAGAAATATGTAATACAAAAACTTTAAATAAAAAATAGACAAAACAATGCAAAAATAGTTAATACAAACATTTTAAAGAAAAGAATGAAGAAAATGCAGAAAAGGTTAATACAAAATTTTAAAGAAAAGAATAGCAAAATATGCAGAAATGGGCAATGCAAGAAAAATTGCAACGTGCAACAGAGTTAAAACCGCTTTTCTGTGTTCTTCAAGATTTGCAAGAAATTTACCGCCTCCAGTTTGTCTCATATCTCCCTTGAAAATATCTCGTATTTATCCTTGAACCGCAGCCTTGAAATTCTGCTATCTTTATTGCTTTCTAATTTGCATAAGAAAGATGTTCCCTAAGTCCTTCGTGCTCTTAAATTTAGGCAATGACAAAAAAAATGGAAAAAAAAAATGCGAAAACTAGAGATCTTGAAGAAAGATCTTATGTTTTTTTTAACTCTCTTCTTCTTCTTCTTCTTCTTCTTCTTCTTCTTCTTCTTCTTCTTCTTCTTCTTCTTCTTCTTTTGCATAGATAACGCTGCTTAAGAAGGCAAGGAGAAGGATCATGTTCGCGGTAAAAATGCCGAGTAAATTCGAAAAGAAGTTACAAGATAATTCATGAATGTTACTTTTTTTGAAAAAGAAAAGAAAAAAAAAGATGAGCAATATTCATTCCTAAACAAGAGCATGGCTGCCTCCTTCTTATCATGATGCTTATAAGGTTTTGGGGTAAATACAAATAATTGTATAAATGCTACTTTCGCTAAAGTTATAGGAAGATTGATAGCAGTTTTGCTATCTTCCTAAAATCGGAGTTTTATCAAAGGTCAATCGATCTCTTATGGAAGTTAGTGTAATAATTCAAATATTGTAGCCATCAATACGGTTTTATCTCAGGTCAATCGCTGTAATGAAATTTGTAATAATTAAATTCTAAAGGAATATTAAGGGTTGTGGTAGCCTGTTGGTAACGTCTTTGCCTGGTGATCACTCAAACTTGTTACTTTCTTTGGTCGCTGCAGCCTCAACATCTTTGTGAGCTAAGGATGGGGGGGGGGGGGTATAGATCCATCTGCTGAGTTATCAGCAGCCATTGCCTGGCAGTCTCTGGTCCTAGCTTTAGTGGAGAGGTGGCTTGGACGATGATCATGTATATTTATGGTCAGTCTCTAGGGCATCGTCCTGCTTGCTAGAACAATGTCACTGTCCCTTGCCTCTGCCATTCATGAGTAGATTTTAAACCTTTAAACTACTTCTGGCTGAATCCCTCGTCAGGCTGGGAGGAGCAAAGAGAAGAAAAGCCCCCTCCTTTTTGTATGTCGGCTAGCCCCCAAAATTGGCGAAAGTGCCTTGGTAGAAAGATAGAATAAGATAGATGTATTTGTTTCTGGCGCTATCTTTGTTCTTAGACCGTCA
>NC_090766.1:41745242-41768805 GCF_036898095.1 Palaemon carinicauda | reverse complement strand
GAAGAAAAGAAATTAGCTAGTTTTTTTTTTTTTTTTTTATTTAAATGCGAATTATTCTTTACTAGTTCTCTAAATTATTTAGTTTATACAAGCTAAGAAATCTATCTTTACCCTGAGAACATCTGATTTCCCTGCACTGGAAAATCCATACTTGGGAACTCAACGGAAAGATCAGCAAAACCGGGGTTTAATATCTAGACCGCGCCTACCTTTCTCTTTTTCATAACAGGGGAAAGGAGTGGTAATCTTGGCCTCTATTCTAAAATTGAATAAGGCTGATTATCAACGTCTACATAAGCCTTAATGGTGCCCTTTCATGCAGATAGACCTTAAGCACATATGAAAATGAGTATTACATGAAGTAGGAAGTTCTAATCATTTTTTTCAGAGAGGAATAGGAAATTGGAGGGATGTGCCCATATCATAGGTAATTAGCTTCTGTTTATTTACGAACGTGGAACAGGAACTCGTATTCAAGATGTCTTGCTATATACACATTTTAGAGTTTTTAAGTTTATTTTGTTTCCATCAGAATGAAATTATCTTTATTTTTATTCGTGAATGATAGTTTAAATTTATAATCTTTATTATTATTATTATTATTATTATTATTATTATTAGCGAAGCTACAACCTTAGTTGGAAAAGCAAGATACTATAAGCCCAAGAGCTCCAAAAAGGAAAAATTAGCATTTTCTCAATCTGAAGATGACAGTTCGAATATGTAATCTTTATATTTTACATTAAATATTATTTGTGTTATTGATTCTGTTTTAAGTTTTGGGTGTGAATCTTTTGCAAAAGTTATGTGTATATTAGTGGTAAATTATTTATAGATTTCATTTTGGGTGCTGTCATTGCGTTCTTGTTATTCATAAAGAAAGTTAACAGAAGTGAAATAATCACATATGATATTGATTCCCGTGTGCCAGAATAAATAAAATATCTAATACAATCACTGTATTTTGTTTGTAATTCTTACCCAAATTCTAAGAGAAAAATGAGGTGAATACTACCAATAAAACATCTCTTCTACTGTTTTGAATATCACGATTTTTTGCTAAAAACGAAAGTAAATTTAGAAAATATTGCTAGACTACTATATTGACTGTAAAACATCGAATATAATCACTATTTCTATTTGTAATTTTGATCTTAATTCTACTCAAAACCGAAATGAATAAATAAAACATCTTTTCTGCCACTGTTTTGAATATGACGATTCTTCGCCAATCATACACGAAAATTAAAATTGCCTTTAAAGGTTTAAATGCCGTTCATGAATGGCAGAGGTAAGGGATATTAATAATACCCTAGAGACTGATCATATATCCATATGATTCGCACCCAAGCCCCCTCTCAACCCAAGCTAGGACCAGGGATGGCCAGGCAATGACTGATGATGATCCAGCAGGTACCCCTACAGACTGCCCTAAAACCCCGCATCCTTAGCTTTCAAGGATGATTAGGTTGCAGCGACCAAAGAAACCATCGAGCTCGAGCGTGACTCGAACTTCAAACCGGCAGATCAGCAGGTAGAGAGGTTTCCAATAGGCCGAGTGAGGTTGCAGCAACCAAAGAAACTAACGAGTTTGAGCGGGACTCGAACCCTACTACGGCAGATCAGCAGGCAGGGAGGCTTCCAATAGACCTCATTAGGTTGCAACGACCAAAGAAACTAACGCGTTTGAGCAGGACTCGAACCCCAAACAGGGAGGCTTCCAATAGGCCTCGTACACATCATTCTGACTAAAAGCATAAGCCTTCATCTCCGAATGCGAAGCTATTCATATTAGAGATGCTGTGAACGGAGCAAACGAGCCATGCAAACCAGATGTGCAAATCGTCCGCCCATTACGTACCATCTCCAGAGGTTCTCTCGGATGGGACGCTCCAGGCGCGTTCCAGATTGTTCGGCTAATGGTTTATCCCTCTTTCAAAGGTAATTCAAGTAAATCTCAATTAAATTCGCTTACGGGCTGCCAACGCTAGAGCCTGTGTCTTGCATAAGGCAAGGCAATCTTATCAGTAAGTAAGGCTAATGGTCACGATCTGGCTTTCAAGATTGGACTACCTAGGGTGGGATGCTGTACTCTACTCTATGTCTGTCTGTTAGTATCGTTCTCTTCCCACACACACAAACATATATATATATATATATATATATACTATGTATGTTTATACATACACACATATGTGTGTATATATGTGTAGGTATAGTATACATAATATAAATATATATCTATGTGTATGCATATCTATACATATATACAAATGCATATACATATACTGTATATATAATTGTATATGCATATACATATACTGTATATATAATTGAGTGTTCATCTAAATTATATCTACGTGTATTTACCCATTACATGTTTTTATATATATATATATATATATATATATATATATATATATATATATATATATATATATATATATACATATATATATATATATATATATATATACATTTATATATACAGTATATATATAAATATATATATATATATATATATATATATATATATATATATATATATATATATATATATATACAGAATATATATATATATATATATATATATATATATATACAATATATATACATTCCTTTAATCACTTTCATACTATCATCGAGACAACGCATTTGAATATTCCCAGCTCTTCAACATATATTGGATTTGATATTCGAATTATTCAGGCCAAGGGAATTTAGAGATATATTTCTTCACATTTCCGAATCATCAACATTCCATATTCAATGCTATGATGTTATATTATATTTAAACATCAGGATTCATTATTTGATTTAATTTTAATACCTTTTGTAACATTATGATCTATGTTTTCTTTTTTAAACTGTATCTACCCTATCACTATTATTAATTTTCTTTTGATTTTAATAATTTTTGTAAAAATATGATTTTTTTTTCTAAATTGTACCTACCCTATCACTATTATTTTTTTTTATTTTGATAACTTTTGTAACATTATGATCTATGTTTTCTTTTTTAAAACTTTACCTACCCTATTGTTATTATTAATTTTCTTTTGATTTTAATAACTTTTGTAAAAATATCATTTTTTTTAAATTGTACCTACCCTATCACTATTAATTTTTTTATTTTGATAACTTTTGTAACATTATGATCAATGTTTTCTTTTTTAAACTGCACCTACCTTATCACTATAAATTTTCTTTTAATTATATTAATTTTTGTAAAAATATAAATCATGTGTTTTTCTTTTTAAATTGAACCTACCCTATCAATATTAATTTTCTTTTGATTTTGATAACTTGTAAAAATATGATTTATGTGTTTTACTTTTTAATTCGAGTTTCTTTTTGATTACCTACGAAAATTTATTTTCTTTTATTTTCGTCTTCAACTGTAACGTTAAATAATTATGAAAATCATCTCCCCCACTGAGGGGTAGTGCAGTCTGTGAACATCGAGTGGGTTAAGTGTAGACAATATTTGAATTTACTTTTTATTTTCTAATTATTCTTCCGTTTCTTCGGAGAGCACCAGCCGGGTACCCCCCCCCCCCTTGGTATTTGGCTGTTGAATGGTCCCCAAGAACCCAGCGCCGGGCATTAGACATAAAATATCAATTTCAACTTCACATTCATCTGGTAGCCTATTAGAATCGTCCCTGCTTGACAATCTGATGAACGGGAGTTCGAGAAGTTAATAAGCTCGATAGTTTCTAGTAGTTCTGGAACCTCACCATCCCTTTTGGGAGAGACTATAGGTCTACCTGCTGAGCTATCACTAGCCATTGACTGGCCCTCCCTGGTCATAGCATTGATGGAGAGGGAACTGGGGCGCTGATCATATGTATAAACATACGGTCTCTACATTTTCTGTCCTTTTCTTTTACCATTCATAAGTGAGCTTTAAACTCTTAAGTAAACAGATATGATTGAAAGTGTTACTTTTCATGAAAGTCTTTCTTATAAACATTCTTATATAACTCACAAAATCGAAGGATTCTAAACTCGATTTAAAGGTTTAGAGGCCGCTCATGAATGGCAGAGGCAAGGGACAGTGACATTGCCCTATCAAGCAGGACAATGTCCTAGAGACTTATCATATATACATATGATCAGCACCCAAGCCCCCTTTCCATCCAAGCTACGACTAAGGAGGGCGAGGCAATGGCTGCTGATGACTCAGCAGATGGACATATAAGCTCCCACAAATCGCCCAACCTTAGCTCACAAGGATACTAAGGTTGCAGCGACTAAAGAAACTAACGAGTTTGAGCGGGATTTGAACCCCAGTCTGGCGTTCACCAGTCAGGGACGTTACCACATCGGCCAGACTTTAATTGGTTGATTGATTGATTTTAAGTTTTCTGGCATCCTGACATCCAAAGTCGATATCATTTATTATATATGAAAAATAAATGAATATTAAATTAAAACCATAAAATCGAAGATGTCACTATACAATCTAAATAGCTCTCAGAAAACCTGCTTCTAAAATAAATCTAAAAATGCCGCTAGCATAGTACGACACATTATGTCCAAGAATCTTGGCAAGGATGAACCTGCCATCCTCACTTCGAGCTTCAAACTCGAAAAGACTTTTGAAAAGTCGTGAAGAAACAACCCATTTGACTCTTCGTAATGACTGGCTACGAATCTGTCACATTTGCATAAGAAAGGCAATAAAAAACCAAGACTTTTTTGATTGTGTACGATGTCGAGTTTCGTTTTCTTTTCATAAAATTCAATGGGACTTTTTTTGGTATTTAAATGAATGTTGATTTTAGTTGCTTATGATTTAGTGAATACTTAGATAACATGTGAGATGTGTGAAGCCTTCTTATTATATGTCATTTATAATTATAATTATAAATTATGAATTATTCTATAGAGGAAGTGTACGATATTTCATCTAGTGAAACTACATAACATTTCTGGACGGTAGATTGCAACATTTCAAAACAGAATCTCAATCATTTTATTGTTAGCAGAAAATAGTTAATCTAGTTGAAGGGAATTCCTTGTTTGATAAATACAACTTGATATATTAAGACTAATGATATTTTTGACAAAATGAGTCTTTATCAAGTGATGATAACGTTGGTAGATTAAATTGTATTCATTACCAAATTGATTTAGGAGCAATCAAAGTGAGTGATTTACAGTCTGCAAGTCCATTCGGTTTTATTATTGAAAAAAATATAATCATAAATGAAACCATTGCTGCAACAACATAGTATAGCTGAAATCAACGTATTCTATTGTTTTTAGAAACAAATACCTAGCTATAACTAGCCTCCTGGCTAGTACAGTGGTAATGCCTTCGCCTAGCATTTGCATGGAAGCAGATCGACCCCAGCCCCGGACAGTAAGTTTAAGTTGTTTACTGGGGAGGCCACTGCTGTGATCGGCTACCACAGCGGGAGGTTGGGATTGCCCGGCTGACGTTCTGATGAGTATCTATTCTGATAAAACTGGAACTGAAACCAGACACATTTAACCTTTATTTAATCCCTACTGCATAAAACACTATTGTAACATAGCTATTCCATTTAAGCACATATTGAGAAAATAACTAGATATACTGCAGGGTGAACTATATGTTCATAGCAGTATGCAGATATACCTACCAAGATTACTATACATATTATATTTCCATGATTGATAGCCTAAAATCAACACTTGCATTCATTACACAACCTCTACAACGTTTACCACGCTTCCAGAACGCTAAACCATTGCCAGATCTTTTGTCAGAAAGCCTCTATAACGTTTACGACGGATCCAGAAGGCATGAATCATTGCCAGAGTTTTGATCAATGCTGTAGAAAACACTGCAGGAAAGCTATTCCATTTCAGAAGAAAGTAATACCATCTAAAACTAACCAGACACAAGATGGACCATATGTTGATAGCAGTAGGCAGAACTTCCATCCACCAAGATTACATATCACAGTTTTAAGTTTGATAGCACATCATATCTTTTGGCCGTTGGTGAGTAGGTAGTCATCGTAGAGAACCCTCTGATCAAACAAAGCTGGTCAGAACCCGCAATGGGACCCACTGACATGCGGGCTCACCGCCCTGGACCCATCGACCCTCGGGCCAACCAGCACCTGGGCCCACCGAACCCCATGCCCACCGATCCCCGGTCCCACCGACCCCCAGGCCCACCGACCCTCAGGCCAACCAACTCCCAGGCCCACCGACCCCAGGGCGTAATGACCCCCAGATCTACCAATCCCCGGTCCCACCGACCCCCAGGCCTACAAACCCCCAGGTCCACCGACCCCCGGGCCCACCGACCCCCGGGCCCACCAACCCCTGAACCCACTGACCCCCGGACCAACCGACCCACTGACCAACCGCCGCCAGGACCCACCGACCCCGGGCCCACCAATCCCCAGACCCAACGCCCCCAGGTCCCACCGACTCTTGGCTCCATCGACCCCCGGACCCAATGACCCACGGGCTGATCGCCCCCGGACCCACTGACCCTGGGCCCACCGACCCCCATCCCCTACCGTTCCATCTACATAATGAAAGAGGAATCCTTTAATCCTTTGTATTGTGTCTCTCTAATCTACATATTGAACAAACAATAAAACTTTCACGAGATATTAACCTAACCCCGAGATGCGCGCCATGTTAGCTATTATTTTGTTTCAAGCGTCATCAGTAGCTCTTTCTTATTTGTTAACTGTCACGCAGTCTTTAATGTCCTCCTTACTGGACTATTGTTGCTTTTGTTATAAGTTTAATTAAAGAAATGTTAGCCGTGTTGTGAGCAGATTTGTTTTCTCATCCTTTGAATTAATCGTTATTGTTATTATCATTATCATAGTTTCATTTTATCATTATTTTTATTAACATCGTCTAGGTTATTATAATAATTACAACTGTATTATTATTATTATTATTCCTTTAAATGCAGAAACATTCTAGGAGATATTCCTAATATAAACTTATTTCAAAATAAATTATCCTGCAAAAAATAAAAGTCCATAGAGAATGATTATATCAAAGTCTGCGAATTAACAGATGATTTGAAATACATAAAACAAGAATGAGGAAAACGTAGCGAGAAATGAACAGTGATTTAGACCAATTTTTATAAACGAAGAACAGTTTCTTTAATTGGAATATTATTGAACTAAAACAAAACCAAATTCTACTCTCATCTCATTTCAGATCTGAAAGTGGTATCCTATATATGTAAATAACACCAACAACAACAACAACAATAACAACAAATGCAGCCGTTTCTACAGTAGTCCACTGCAAGACAAATCCCTCAGACATGTCAATTAATGTTTGGGATTTGGCCACTTTTCATCACCACGCTGGCCAATTGTAGATTGGTGATGGTGGGAGATTTTCGTCTGGTCAATCAAAGGAAACCTATCTAGTTTGGGTGGCCCTGACTAGTACGGCTTTGCTGATCATGGCGATACGCAAACCCTTTCACAACGTTAAGGTATCCCAACTAAGAAATGAATATACTGTATATATACTGTATATATATATATATATATATATATATATATATATATATATATATATATATATATATATAATCATATAAATATTTATTTATGCATATATACAGTATATATATATATATATATATATATATATATATATATATATATATATATATATATATATATATATATATATATATACATATAATCATATAAATATTTAAATATACATATATATATATATATATATATATATATATATATATATATATATATATATATATATATATATATATATATATTACTTACATATACATATGTATGTATGTATTCATACACGTGTGTATATATATATATATATATATATATATATATATATATATATATATATATATATATATATATATATATATATGTATGTATGTATATATATGAATGTTTATAAATACAGCTTGTCTATGTAACAAGGCACACTTTATAGAAGATTGATATCTACAATTGGTCTTATGATTAGCTAACAACATGTTTGCTGCGGACATGAATATGTTAAGGTTAAATTTGGGGTTTTTAATTCTACGGCTGAGTTCCAACTCTTTGCTCTTAAAATATTTGGATCTTCTCTGCATATTTTTAATTACATATTATCTGTATTTTACATTTAATTACCATATCTTAGAGCCTAAAAATCAGAAGAACATCAGCATTATTAGAATTATGATTTATTTATGCATTAACAGCAAAAAAATAAAAATACTACCATGAAACGGTTTTAGTAATCCCCCACTTTTTCAAATTTGTATAGAATCTGAGTGTTTCTACTTCTTGTCAAAAGATGGCAGCACACGTCCCTTGTTCCATTCATGTGAATGATTCTCTCCAATTGGAAAAGGTTGATAGATTGATACTTATGTAAAAATACTGTAAGTGTGACAGGTATAAATTATATTCAGCTCCAATTAAGTAGGCTGTTTTTGGCTAATTTTGAACCAAAATGACGTCATGGAAGGTTCCAGAATGCACGGATCACAGAGCTCTATATACTGTTTCTTTTCATGGCCAATAGGTGGCCTTAGCAGTAGAGTACCAAATTGCTAATTATCCCAATCATCCACTCATTATAATTTTCATTACTTCATTTCTGTTGCTATTTGGGCATAAAATTGCTATAAAACAGACGCACGTGAACTTGATGTTCCTTGTTGTCTGGCCACAACTTAATTCTTAGGAAATTACAAATTTTACAATGAATATCGCAGAAATACTTCCTAAGCAAACAATCGTTAGTTCAACTACATTGGGGGGGGGGGGGGCAGGGGTCGCCAGATATGCCACATGTACTGAAATCGGTTAGGCAATCGAGTAATTACACAGTTATTTGATCTAATCTTCAATTACCTTTTTATGAAACCTGAAGATAATTAATATGTTTCATGGTATGACATGTAGTTAGAAAAAACTACGTAGAATAACAATATTGATACTTTCCACAAGGCATAATAACGTAGACCCCCCTTCTAGCTCCCTCCCTTACATCGTAACGAGTTTTACTTTAACGCCAATAGATGGCATCAGAGGTACCTTATCTCAACTAATATAGTATAATATTTGACGACCACGTGGGTCAAAAATGTGTGGTAGGAAGGTAGAGGCTAGAGATTTGGTAGTTGGTAAATTGTCCAACGATCGTTTCCTTATTAGGAATGAATATTTTTATCAGAAAATGGCGTGAATTCTTTATATGTTATTGGAAGCAACTTGAATTTACTTATGAAAGTGTTTAGTATTTCCTTTCTTCGTCAGAACACATGGATGGTAAGCCATGTCCCTGTACAAGTGACCAAAGTAACAATCATCAGCATAGTTATGGTTGGTGGGACGAGTTTGGGACAGCGCTGCCAAATGGAATTTCCTTGAATGGAGAATATCATTATTCTTTACAGATTCAGATCAGTTATAGAGTATATATGCTAGAAGGAGCATGACTACGGTGTAATTTGATGTTCTTATAATCAGCGTAATCAACAAAGACAAATCGAATAATGAAAAAGAAAATTATCACATTTCTGTGTCTTCGCCAACGCCTGACTGTGTTGCGTCATCCACCTGAAAAGTTGTTCGTTAATAAGGGTGTTTCAGAGTGTAAATCAGTAAAAAAATAAACCTTATCATCATTTCCTTAGTAAATGTATGCATGTCAATTAAGCTGTTTCTTCGTTCAACATAGATTGAAAGAATCTATTATATATATATATATATATATATATATATATATATATATATATATATATATATATATATATATATATATAGAGAGAGAGAGAGAGAGAGAGAGAGAGAGAGAGAGAGAGAGAGAGAGAGAGAGAGAGAGAGAGAGAGAGCATTAATGTTTCCTCTTAACAATAACGGCCAGGGTCTTCGTAAGTCAATGATAGGCCAATCGTGCATATGAAAATAGGGATTCTGAGAGAGAGAGAGAGAGAGAGAGAGAGAGAGAGAGAGAAAGAGAGAGAGATGTCACCTACAAGACAATGATGCTGATGATTTCTGCAGATGAATCAGAGAGACCTATAACAAGAAAAGCTAATGTTCATTTATATAGGTGAAATGTGAATGTTGCATTAAGCTATTCAAGATATATGACAATTATTTATCAACATTTATTTTTATTAGTACGAATATTGATCGTTATATTTTTAAGGAATTTGGTACTGAGCATAGAGTTGAAGATGATAGTTTGGAGAGACGGAAATATAAACAAACATTGTGGAGGATTTATTTTTGCTTTATTTTTATTTTTGTTTTGCCAAATCCTGTGTGTGTGTGAGAGAGAGAGAGAGAGAGAGAGAGAGAGAGAGAGAGAGAGAGAGAGAGAGAGAGAGAGAGAGAGAGAGATATTGTGTTAGCGAGCGAAAGTAGTTAGTGTAACGATCGTTTGTGGTGAGGAAGACTGTTGGTATAAATGAGATTGTTTGTTTACATTTTTAGTAAGGTTACGACAGTGGTGAATGTTTCGGAGCGAATGCTTTTTTATTTGACTGCAGCTTAAGGCAGTTGTGTGAGTGCTGGATAACTATTTATATATTTTCGACCAGCGTGGAAGTGTTTTTTTTTGATTTTCAAAGTAAGTACAGTTTTGTTTATCTTTGCTTGTCGTGATTGTGAATGATAGGAACAATTTATTATTTATCTTTGATTATAGTGCGATAGTTCAGTTAGCTAGAAGTGTTCGTAAGTGTTTTTTTTTTTTATTTTGGCAGGCTGCGATTCCTCCTTTGGAGAGACCGAATTTTGAAAGTGGATTTATTGTTGATGACCTGGCCTGTATTAAGATTTTGTTTGGACTGCTCATTTGATTGATCAACTGTTGACGACCTGGCCTGTTTATTACAATTAAGATTTAGGATGATGATGATGATGATATCGACGACGATGACACCCATGACCCCGAGGAGTTAAGTCCGTTATGGAAATTGAAAACAATCTTCGGGTTTCATATAGTGGTGTTGTGCCATAAAAGACAGTTGGCTTGTGTGTATAGACAGTGTTGGTGTCTATAAAAAATATATAAACATATTTATTTGGGTGTTGGTGTGCGGGTGATTTAAGTTTTGTTAGGGGTTTCGTTGATTATTTGAATGGTGGTTATTATATATTTAGTGTGAAGTTTATGATTAGTTGTAAGTGTGATTATTATTTTGATTGTGAATGGTTCCATGTTAAGTATTGTGGTATTAGGAAATATAGTTTTAAGGGTATGTTTGTTTTGTTTGTCCTTTTGTCCAAGAGTCCAGTTGATAAAGTAAGGGGAAAGTTTGTGTTGTGGGACCATTGTCAGTAGGTGTGATTCAGGGTGTGGGGCTTGTTTTTTTTAACATCCCGCCACATTATTTTGGCGCCCGAACAGGGACTGCTGAGGTGGGATAGAAGCTGGACTGTTGGACGAAGGACGGAATTAGGTTAAGAATTTAGGATTAAGGTTGATGAAAAATGGAAGAGCAGAACAAGTTACTGAAGGAGGAATTGCGGCTGAGTAAGGAGCGTGAGGAGAGGTTGCTAATAGAGAATGAGAGGTTGAACTGGGAGAATGCGGCGATGCAGAAGGAGCTTAGGGAGTTAAAGGGGACAGTAGAGAGAGTGGAAGAATGTGTTGAGATGAGGATGCGAGAGAATGAAGAACGAATGGAGAAACGAATGGAAGATATGATGGGGCAAGTCATGGGGATGATGAAAACTATAATGGGTGAAGGTGCAGTCGGAGGAGTGTCCTCAGCTTCGGGTAATGGGTTGGTAGTGAAAGAGAAGGTTAAGGTAGGTGATAATGGGAAAGGAAGTGATAGTGATAGTAGTAATAGTGATGGTGATATTGAAGATAAGGGAATTAGGCATAGTAAGGATGAACAGAAAGGGGAGAGGAAAGATGAAAGGAAAGGTAAAAGTGATGTGAAGAAAGAGAAGAAAAAGTATCGGGCTGATAGCAAGGACGATCGTGAATGGGTGAAAGTGGTAAGTAAGAAAAAGGGTAAGAAGGGAATGGTTAAGGATAGGAATTTAAGTGTGGAAGTGGATTCATTGTATTCAAATGAGGAAGAAGGTAACAGGGGAGTAGACAGTGATGATAGCAGTGAGAATGAACGTGATGTGTGTAAGACTGTGTTTATGAGAGAGGTACCTCGGTGTGAAAGGTTCAATGAGCATAGCAGTAGGGATGTAAATGATTTTTTCAAGGAGTATGAGAGGTATTGTCAGGATAAGTATGGTGATAGTAAAAGAGTTTGGGCTAGGGAGTTAGGAGAATATTTGACTGGGTATTTGTTGACGATGTATGGAGTGATAATGAGTGTAGGGGACGTTGATTATGAAAGTGTGAAAACGAGAATAATTGAGCAGGTAAAACGTATGAAAGGGAGTGTTAAGTATAAGCGTAAGAATGATTTTGATGAAGCACGGATGAATGCAGGAGAAGCGATATCAATGTACGTATGTAGGTTGGAAACTTTAGCTAGGAAGAAGTATGGGGATGAAGGTATAAATGAGAATAAGGAGTTAATGAGGAAGTTTTTGGCTACTGTACCCGAGAATGTTGCTGAGTTTGTTAATTTGAAACGGAAGGAGAAAATGAGGTGGACGAAAGAAAGATTGACATGGGATGATATTTTAGAGATAGTTGAGGATTAAGAGTTGGATAGGTGTATGAAAGAAAGTAAATCTGTGAGTGTAAGAACTGGAATGGAGGAAAGTGTGCCAGAATTTGTTAGTTTTAGAGATGCTGTTATGAGAGGACCGATGAGGGTAGCTGATAGTGTAGTAGATAGGAGTGTTAGGGCGAGTAATGTGGGAATACCTGTAAGGACAAATGAAGGGTTTAGGCAAGGGAATCAGGTTTGGAGGGATAGGAGTGCTAGTGCGCCGCAAGATAGGTCAGGTAGTTGTATCCGTGAAGAGAAGTGTTATAGATGTGGGAAAGTAGGACATAAGAAGAATGAATGTAGATGGGCTCTTGGTGCTTGTTTTGGATGTGGTGAGGTAGGGCATAGAATTAGCGAGTGCACGAAAGAGAAAGGGGTAAAATGTTATCGGTGTGGTATGACAGGGCACATAGCGAGTGGATGCCGGAGTAATCGTATGAATGTAATTTGTGG
Organism: Palaemon carinicauda; assembly: GCF_036898095.1. Taxonomy (NCBI): domain Eukaryota; kingdom Metazoa; phylum Arthropoda; class Malacostraca; order Decapoda; family Palaemonidae; genus Palaemon; species Palaemon carinicauda. The sequence continues at coordinate 41,755,679 of NC_090766.1, read as the reverse complement.
TAATTGTGGTAAGGATGGTCATTATGCTAGAATGTGCAAGGAGCCTCGGGGTAAGTGTACTGAATGTGGTGCAGATGGGCATGTAGCTAGAGTATGTAGGAAGAAGGGATTAAGTCAGCCAGGATGTTCGGGAAACTAGAGTGTGAGAGGGTTCAACTGGGTGAGTCCTCCTGTGTGTGTGGAAGGAATAGGATCAATGTTTGTGAGAATGGGATGAATAATTGGTTAGAAATGAGCAAGTATGAATCTAGTATGCATGAAAAGTTAGGGCTGGAAAATAAACAATTAGTGTTGGTTGAATATAGGAAAAAGAGGCGTTTGAAAGTTTTAAGTGAGGAGAAAGTGCAAGGGAAATTTATAGGTATTGGTAAGAATACGAATAAGTATGACAAGGGTGTAAATGTACAAGTGAGTGTGGAAGATAAATGTGTTAATACAGATGAATCATGGCTGAGTATGAATGATACCTATAGTGTGTGTGGCTTTTCCTTAGGTGATGTAAAAGAAAGGATGACGAATGCGAGAGTGAGAGATAGGAGAATGATTAGTAGTATGAATGAATCTTTTACTAAAGTTGAGAATGTTTTTGATGAAATGGATGAACTGTTTACAGAAATGAGTGTAATTATAGGGCCAGATGAGAACGAGGTAGATATGATTGTACATGATATATTAGATGATAGGGATTTAGATAGGAATAGTGTTAATGTAGCTAATGATTGTGATAAGGAAGAAGTGAATGAGAGAGTATATGGAGGCCCAGTTACTCGGAGTAGAGGTCCCGTTCCCGACTGCGACTGGGTTATGAAAAAAATAATGTAAGTGTTGTGTGAGAAGGATTTGGCAAAGTAAGGGGGGAGGAATGTGGAGGATTTATTTTTGCTTTATTTTTATTTTTGTTTTGCCAAATCCTGTGTGTGTGTGAGAGAGAGAGAGAGAGAGAGAGAGAGAGAGAGAGAGAGAGAGAGAGAGAGAGAGAGAGAGATATTGTGTTAGCGAGCGAAAGTAGTTAGTGTAACGATCGTTTGTGGTGAGGAAGACTGTTGGTATAAATGAGATTGTTTGTTTACATTTTTAGTAAGGTTACGACAGTGGTGAATGTTTCGGAGCGAATGCTTTTTTATTTGACTGCAGCTTAAGGCAGTTGTGTGAGTGCTGGATAACTATTTATGTATTTTCGACCAGCGTGGAAGTGTTTTTTTTGATTTTCAAAGTAAGTACAGTTTTGTTTATCTTTGCTTGTCGTGATTGTGAATGATAGGAACAATTTATTATTTATCTTTGATTATAGTGCGATAGTTCAGTTAGCTAGAAGTGTTCGTAAGTGTTTTTTTTTTTTATTTTGGCAGGCTGCGATTCCTCCTTTGGAGAGACCGAATTTTGAAAGTGGATTTATTGTTGATGACCTGGCCTGTATTAAGATTTTGTTTGGACTGCTCATTTGATTGATCAACTGTTGACGACCTGGCCTGTTTATTACAATTAAGATTTAGGATGATGATGATGATGATATCGACGACGATGACACCCATGACCCCGAGGAGTTAAGTCCGTTATGGAAATTGAAAACAATCTTCGGGTTTCATATAGTGGTGTTGTGCCATAAAAGACAGTTGGCTTGTGTGTATAGACAGTGTTGGTGTCTATAAAAAATATATAAACATATTTATTTGGGTGTTGGTGTGCGGGTGATTTAAGTTTTGTTAGGGGTTTCGTTGATTATTTGAATGGTGGTTATTATATATTTAGTGTGAAGTTTATGATTAGTTGTAAGTGTGATTATTATTTTGATTGTGAATGGTTCCATGTTAAGTATTGTGGTATTAGGAAATATAGTTTTAAGAGTATGTTTGTTTTGTTTGTCCTTTTGTCCAAGAGTCCAGTTGATAAAGTAAGGGGAAAGTTTGTGTTGTGGGACCATTGTCAGTAGGTGTGATTCAGGGTGTGGGGCTTGTTTTTTTTAACATCCCGCCACAACATAATTATAATGTCTACGGGATTAATGAGAATATAAATAACGTTTTGCTCTATACAAAAGTTTGTTCCAAAAGAAGGGTTTCTTCTGTAACGACATCAAAGTGAGATTTAATCATTGCCAATAAATCAAAAGAAAGGTTTCCCTTCTTTTACATTTTTAATTTGATTTAAAGGTTAACAAAGATTATAGGTTGTTGGATGTCAAGAAAAGTTAATCGAAATTTTTTTTTTCAAAGTATTAAAAAAGTTCTTCAAATAAGTTACAAAGTCCCTATGATTGATAGAAATTAGGATGAAGGCTAGGGTGGCCTAAACAGTCAAATGTTTACCCTTATTTCTATTGGTCATAGGTTTGAGTCCTTGGCTGGGCAGAAATAATTATCATTAAAGTAATTTCCCTACGCATTTGAGATCCCAAGGCAGAGCAAAATCGATATTAAGGGATATTTGTAAGATATTTGCAAAAATGATACGCACGCGCGCGCACACACACACACACACACACACACACACACACACATACACATATATATATATATATATATATATATATATATATATATATACTATATATATATTATATTATATGGCCTATATATATCACTAATACTTTTGATATTAATTAATGTAAATATCACCCACAATGACATTTAATATCGAATTCTACCCTTAGGAATGTAAAACCATTGGAAATTTATTTATGATAAATGCTTCTGACTGGGCGAGGATTCGAACCTATGCCCTGAGCCAAAACAATGCCTGCAGGGAAGAGTTTACCAATCGGGCTATTAAGAGATATAAAGTTCAATTCAAGTCCACTGTGCATATTTATGTCGAATTCAGGAATCTGTTCTAAGACTTGAAATCAACCCATCAGACCCCACGCCGTCAGAGCCTTTTTAAACTTTAGCTCCCCCCCCCCCTACCCCAGCAGAGTAATGCTTCTACGACCCTGATATATGGGAAGAATGATGATGGGAATAACACTAAGAAACAGGAAAAAAAAGCAACATGGATACGAGAGCAAACTAGAGTAGAGGATATTCTAACAACATGTAAGAAAAAGAAATGGACGTGGGCAGGGCATAATAATGAGAATGTCAAGAAATAGATGGACATTAAGAATAATAGAATGGGTCTCTAGAGATTCTAAAAGAAGCAGGGTAAGGAAAGAAGACTATGGATCGACGAACTAAAAAACTTTGCTGACGTGGACTGGCACAGAAAGACCACAAACAGACGCAAGTGGAAGGACATGTCTGAGGCCTTTGTTCTGCAGTGGACTAGAAGCTGTTGATGATTGATTGATTGATTTAAAGTTTTCAGGCATCCTGACATCTGAGGTCATTGACGCCGGAAGCTATTGATGATATAAACACACACACACACGCACGCAACCCCACACACACACACACACACACACACACACACACATATATATATATATATATATATATATCCTGTCTTGTTCTGGCTATTATTCTTCACACAATTTCATTATTTTTATCTAAGAAGTTATACGGTACAAAAAATATCGAATATAAGATATAAGTCTCCATAGTAAGCTTAATAAAACGCCAGTGGATTCATTCGTTACATAATCCTCATAAAGATACCTTCGTCACCTAACGCTAACCTGGAGCAGATCTATCAAGCGTAACGCCTGTTGCGAAACACAGGGGAAAGACTTGTGTTTTTCCATTGGAAATATGAGGAATGGAAAGGTGTTTTCCTGCAATCAGACACCGCAACAATATGACCATAGATCAACAAAACGCAGACGGTAAACGATTACGGGTGGATTGTAATCGCTATACTACTACTTCTTCTTCTTCTTTAGATTGCCCGGAGCTTCTCTCCGGACAGGGGCTTTTTGACGGTGCGTCTACCCCCTAGGTGGTTTCCCCGGCGGGTAGGTGTGGTGGTTGACGATCAGCGGGGCCTGGAAGTATATTTTTTCTTTTCCCTAGTTAGGGGCGAAAAGAGGTTTTATAGTGGTAAGGGAAAGGCTGTACAGTAAAGAGTCCCAGTGAGTAGGAGAGTCTGGGAGAGGAAAGGAGGGTTTTCAGTGGGAGAAGAAAGAAGCAGTTTTAAGTGTAAGTACTTATTGCTGCTTGCAAAGGTCAATTAGATTTCGCAACATGTTGCGAACTTGCTCAGCCCAAGGGCCAGCACTGATTAAGCCCCTGGCTGGCCATGGGCGGCGTCAAGGGATTTTACTTATAGAAATGCCTGCTTTAGGCAGGCAAGGTCAAGAAACCAAGTGTTTAGGCCTGTTTAGGGCCAAAGTGATGAGATTAAGCTCAAAGGTGAAAGATTAAAGAGTTTAGTCCCAGTGAGTCAGAGAGACTGGGAGAGGAGGGAAGGGTTCTCGGTGGGAGGGGAAAGAAGCAGTTTTAGGCATAAGTGCTTATTACTGCTTGCCTGGTGTCACTGGGTATGGCTCTGGCATGCCAGGGACAGAGTCGAAAGGATTTTTCTTATATGAATACCTGCTTTAACCCTGGATAGGTACGGTGGGTCGTTTGCGACCCCGAGCGTCAAAAAAAAACAGGTTTTTCTCACGTGACTCACCCCTGTGACTGAATTTGTGGGTGATCGACCTGCAGGAGGTGTCTCCCCTACACGCTCTAGTAGTGTCCAGATGTGCATTGCTGTAGCTGTACTCCTTCCCCGATTTCTGAGACGCGTCGGGGTCGTTCGCGTCCGAGTTTACCCTTCTGAGGTAGTTTGCATAATTATCAAAGTTTTTACGTATTATGAAATTGTCGTAGAATGGTGCAACTTGTATAGGTTATCAGTTGTGGAAAGTCTTGGTGGATTGTTTGGCTACCATGTGCATGTTTTTTTTTTTAGTTAAAAAATGTCGTTCATCACCACGAGGACCATTTTACCGTGAGTGCCCCTTTTTCATTTTTTTTCATTTTTTTGCCAAGTCATTTTTCCGTAAGATATTGCCAAATAGGGTCGTAAAACTTTTGCTTGTTTAGTGTTGGAAAGTGTGTCTAGATGATCTGGCTACCCATGCATGACTTTGTTTTTGTCAGATACGACGTAGTTATTGGTATATTGGGTATTTAACTGCGGTTACCAATTTCTGTTTTTTTTTCAATATTTGTAAAAATTACTACGTAGTAAGGAATTGCCGTATATTATTCATTTTTTTTTCATGTTTATGTGTTAGAAAGTGTGCCTTGATGGTTGGGCTAACACGTGCATGTCTTTTTTTTTATCTGAGATGTCGTATATTAGAATGTCGGGCATTTTACCGTGAGTGTCCCTTTTTAATTTTTTTTAATTTTTTTGCCAAGTCATTTTTCCGTAAGATATTGCGAAATAGTGTCGTAAAACTTTTGCTTTTTTAATGTTGGAAAGTGTGTCTAGATGATCTGGCTACCCATGCGTGATTTTGTTTTTGTCAGATACGACGTAGTTATTGGTATATTGGGTATTTAACTGCGGTTGCCAATTTCTGTTTTTTTTTCAATATTTGTAAAAATTTACTACGTAGTAAGGAATTGCCGTATATTATTGATTTTTTTTTCATATTTATGTGTTAGAAAGTGTGCCTTGATGGTTGGGCTAACACGTGCATGTCTTTTTTTTTTATCTGAGATGCCGTATATTAGAATGTTGGGCATTTTTCCGCGAGTGCCCCTTTTTATTTGTTTTGCATTTTTTGGCTTAGTCATGTTACCGTAAGGAATTGGCAAGTAGTGTCGCAAAACTTATATTTTTATAGTGTTGGAAAGTGTTTCTAGATGATCTGGCTACCCATGCCTATTTTTTTTTTTAGCCAGATATGGCGTATATATAAGTATGTGTTCGATTTTCCTGTGATTGCCATTTTTTCGTTTTTTCCCATTTCTTTCAAAATTACTACGTACTAAGGAACTATCACAGAGTAATATTTCATTTATATGTTTATTTGTCGGAAAATATGCCTTGATGGTTTGCCTAGCACGTGGCTGAAATTTTTTTTTTCTGAAATGCCGTATATTAGAATGGCCATTTTTCCACGAGTGCCCCTTTTTATTTGTTTTGCATTTTTTTGCTTAGTCATGTTACCGTAAGGAATTGGCAAGTAGTGTCGCAAAACTTATATTTTTATAGTGTTGGAAAGTGTTTCTAGATGATCTGGCTACCCATGCCTATCTTTTTTTTAGCCAGATATGGCGTATATATAGGTATGTGTTCGATTTTCCGGTGATTGCCATTTTTTCGTTTTTTCCCAATTCTTTCAAAATTACTACGTACTAAGGAACTATCACAGAGTAATGATTCCTCTAGATGTTTATTTGTCGGAAAATTTTGTTTACTTTTTTTTTTGATTGAATATCATCAAATTTTTTTAGCTAAAATATTGTTTTACATTTTTTTTTTTCGATTTTATTTCCCTTCAAAAAAAATTTTTGGGTCAGAATTTTAATTTTATAGGCGTAAAATAATCGAAAATTATCCAGCAACCCACCATACAATTTTTATGCATATCCAATAATAATTAGATTAGTAAATAACACCTTGAAATTGACATACCCTTCCTACATTTCAAGTGGCAGATTAGGGAGTCTGAGTCAGTATGGTTGGCGGCCATTTTGTGGACATATCCGAAGCGTAAGCTGCCCTATCTATATATATTCTTGTTCCCTATAGAATTTGTGATATTTTGGTATATTTTTACCTGCATAAATATCATATTATATATTAAATATATGTATTTTTTTACGAAATTTCCAAGTACTCAAAAAATTACCTTTAGATATGGCCCCTGATATAAATGTAATTTACAAAATAATGAAGATTTTTTTACATATTTCTATTTTAGGATAACATATGTTTATTCCCTAAAAAAATTAGCCACTTCCTATTTCATTTGGGTACCCAAAAAAATTCATGAAATTTGGACAATTTTTTTTGGCCAAAAAAAGTTACCCTTTTTTTCTCATTTCAGATCTTCACCTCCATGGGTCTGACTTCATCCAAAATACATCAAGATGTGTCCTAAACATTCAAGAATCAATTCCTAAAAGGATTTGTGTATATATGTATAAACTTTTTTTTTATGAATTTTTATGTCAGGTCTTTTTTTTTCTACTTAATTTTTTAAAATATTTATAATAAATAGTTTTTCTGCAGATGAGTAGTATTTATCTTTACAGTTGTTTTAAGCATTCATTGAAGTTTTTTTTGGCAAAAGAAAAAAGGAGGTTACTGCAAAAACTGATTTTTCAAGAATTTTTTTTGGCGTCGGGGTCGTTCGCGTCCGAGTATACCCTTAAAGGGGTGTCCGAGGACCGTACCTATCCAGGGTTAAGCAGGCAGGGTCGAGAGACCCAGTGTTTAGGTCCTGTTGAGGGCTAAAGAGTTGAGATGAAGTTTTAAGGGTGAAAGGTTATAGAACTTGGTCCCAGTGAGTTAGAGGGGCTGGGAGAGGAGCGGAGTGATTTGCGGTAAGAGGGCAAAAAAGGGCGGAGGAAAGCCTTAACCAAGGAGAGAAGGCTAAGGGTGGTTGAGAGTTGATATCTGCATAGGCTGGGAGAGACTCTTCTTACCTAGGTGGGGGGTAAGATCGCAGAAAACCTGCAAGCGTCTCTATGTTTTTGAGAATGTGGGCAGTCACATGTTCTGCAGTATGTGGCACTCCTTGGCCGAGGTTTTGTCTCAGATTTGTGGTTTCTGGACAGTGGCAGAGGTAATGATCTAGTGGGAGTGCCGGAACAGCTTCGCAGTACTTGCATTGCCTACCCTCAGGGTTGATGATTTCCCATGAGCAGGGGTACCCTAACCTTAGTCTGTGGTAGATTACTGCTAGTTTGCGGGGCGTGTTCTTTGGTAGATCATGTGGTGCCAGGCTGGTAGTGTTGATATACCATTTTGCTGATTTTGACGAGGCAAATAGGGCTTGTCTAATGGAGCTATGTAGTTGTGTTTAACAGTAAGCATTCATTGCTGATTTGAACTGTTCATGCGATGGGTTAAGGGTTATGCTGATAGTGGTGACTTGGAGGGCCTGCTTTGCTAATCGATCGGCTTCTTCATTACCGAGTATACCTATATGACTGGGGATCCAATTTAGTGTGATCTGTCGGTTCTGGAGAGCATGTGTGTGGGCTATCTGTCTGATAGAGGAGATGATGAGTGTGTTTTCTCGGATATCTTGGCTCCTGATTGCTGCCAAAGCTCCTCTGGAGTCAGTATGTATCGTGGTGTTACCTTGACTGGTGAGTGAATGTGTGAGGGCTTTGAGTATGGCAACTAATTCAGTTTGGAGTGTGGAGGCATTGTTGGAGATCCTCCAGCAGTCTGAGAAATGTGGGGAGTAGACTGCTGCAGCTGCCACAGGAACCTCCCTGTCTACAGAGCCGTCAGTATAATACACATTGTCAGCGAGCGTGAGGGTGATCGAATCAAGGGCTGCTCTAAAGGCCTGTGCTGGTGGGCATAGCGCCTTGGAGAACGGGAGGGTGGTGTAGTGGTACTTGATTGGGCTGGGAATCCAGGGGGGTTTTTCCGAAAAGTCTGGGTGGAAGGTGTCTTTTTTGAGTGTAGATAGCATTGTCTGAGAGCAGTTGGATCTTAGGGCTGTGATAAGATGGCCAGCATAGGTGTGAGGAGGGGCCAAATCTTCCGAAAGAGAGATTAGGCCTTGACGTTTGTTATGGAGTGGGCAGTTCCGGTTGGTCTTGAAAGTTTTGAAGATTATAGAGCTGTTCCGTGAGTTTATCCTATCTGTGAGTGGCAGGAGATGGGTTTCGGCTCGAAGCAGTGAGAGCCTGGTCCAAATCGGGGCACCGAGGATGGTCCTCATGGCATTATTTTGAATTACTTCAATGGACTTTTCCTGGGTAAGGCTGAGGGTAGTGAGAACACGGGCTGCATATTCTACCAAAGAGCGTACAGCCTGAATGTAGAAGAGTCTTAGAATGTGATGTGTTGCCACCAAGCGTCAAAGTATAACAGCATGACAAAAATGTCTGGAATGACGCATCAAAATCGTAGGTGCTTTTCATATAATTGCACAGATTCACGTAAGAACAGCCACGAAATGTCGTTTATCATATTTTCCAATAAATAAGAAGATCCAGAATGTTTTTTTTTTTCTTTTTTGCGGAGAGATGAGAAAATAAGTCTACGTACGTAGTATGAGTTATGATGCTCTTGAGATTCCCCTTTTGGTTTTTTCATTTTATTCGATAAATAATAATCCAGGAAGTAAGTTTGTGGAGTTCATTTCATATTATATGTGATTTCTTTAGCTAAGTATAAATAAGAGTAAACATTTCTACATACTCTCTCTCTCTCTCTCTCTCTCTCTCTCTCTCTCTCTCTCTCTCTCTCTCTCTCAGACACACATAAATATGTATATACAGTATATACATATATATGTACCAGCAGGAGTCACTTCAATTATTCGATAGGCACTGCCCATCACAGGGAACTGGCTATCCTTTGATAGATGTAACCAATGAATCCTCTATGGATTTAGTCAATCTACGGAAAGACACACACACACACTTAATATATATATATATATATATATATATTAACGACAAATCACAGGAACGTGCTATGCCTCAAGATGACAGCAGGTCGAGAGAAAAAAGGAAACGAAGAGTTGACTAGCGCTTTCATGTTATTATTACCTCTTCACGGTCTAAAGAGGTGTAATAATAACACGAAAGCGCTAGTCAACTCTTCGTTTCCTATTTCCCCCCGGCCTGCTGTCATTCATATATACATACATATATATATATATATATATATATGTAGGTATATATATATATATATATATATGTAGGTATATATATATATATATATATATATACTGCCAACTTCTTGCTTGGTCTGCAAAGCAATTATATCAAAAGGAGGGAAATGAAGTGAAGAGGGAGTAAAAGGATAAACGGAGGGGTAAAATGAAGGGAAGAAAGGCATAGCGAGAGGAGGAGAGAGAAAGATTTTGCAGGCAGTCTGCTAGCAAGGTTTAAGGTAAGGTAATTTGAGGTAATTTACATGATTTCAAGGTATATAATTTTTAAGGTATTTCTAAGGTGATTTCTATTATACTATAGTCAGTTTTTTTAATGAGGCGCTTTTTGCACTGACTCGCAATGATGCCCTTTTAGCTCAGATAAGTTTCCTAATCGCTGATTGGTTGGACAAAATAATTCTAACCCATCAGCTACTGGGAAACTTTTCTGAGCTAAAAGGGCACCGCTGTGTGTCAGTCCAAATGCGTCTCATTAAGAAAAAAAAAAAGTCCAAATGCGTCTCATTAAGAAAAAAAAAATTAAGTATATTTTCAAATTTAAGGAAATTGGAAAAGTTTATAAGGAAATCTAAGGTAAAAAAGAGAGAGAGAGAGAGAAAAAAAAAAAAAACAGAAGAATCTAAGGTAATGTCAACATCCTCAAGTTAAGTACTTCTCTGCCAGCCAAGTCCTACTACTACAGATACTAT
>NC_090766.1:41717742-41722742 GCF_036898095.1 Palaemon carinicauda | reverse complement strand
ATTGTTGAGGAGGAAAGAGTTTACATTTAAAGGGTGGAAGAGTGAAACGTTTCTCGTCTTCGGTTGTTGAGGAGGAAAGGGTTTTCATTTAAAGAGTGGAAGAAAGAAACGTTTCTTGCTTTATGTTGTCAAGGAGGAAAGGGCTTTCTTTTAAAGGGTGGAAGAAAGAAACGTTTCTCGTCTTCGGTTGTTGAGGAGGAAAGGGTTTTCATTTAAATGGTGGAAGAAAGAAACGTTTCTCGCTTTAGATTGTTAATGAGGAAAGGGTTTTCATTTAAAGGGTGGAAGAAAGAAACGTTTCTTGCTTTATGTTTTCAAGGAGGAAAGGGCTTTCTTTTAAAGGGTGGAAGAAAGAAACGTTTCTCGTCTTTGATTGTTGAGGAGGAAACAATTTTCATTTAAAGGTGGAGGAAGGAAACGTCTCACAAATTAGGTTGTAAAGGAGGAAAGGGTTTTCATTTAAAGGGTGGAAGATAGAAACGTTTCACAACTTGGGTTGTTAAGGCGGAAAGGTTTTCATTTAAAGGGTTCAATATAGAAACGTTTCTTGCTTTATGTTGTCAAACAGGAAAGGGCTTTCTTTTAAAGGGTGGAAGAATGAAACGTTTCTCGTCTTCGTTTATCAAGGAGGAAAGGGTTTTCTTTTAAAGGGTGGAAGAATGAAACGTTTCTCGTCTTCGTTTGTCAAGGAGGAAAGGGTTTTTATTTAGAGTTGAAGAAAGAAACATTTCACAAATTACGTTGTTAAGCAGGAAAGGGTTGTCATTTAAAGGGTGAAAGAAACAAATTAAAATAAGTAATAATTAATCAGAAAAATAAATCATAATAAAAGAAGACTGACGGAGATACCAGTGCAACTTCCACCTCATGGCGAAGTCAGCCCACTCGCGCGTTCTTCTCGTTCGATTTATATCGGTTTTGCGCGGCGGTGCAAAGTCAAATAATCGCGAAAATGAATGTCTCCGAAGTGATTTACACACAATGGCTCGGCATATATATCTCCTCCGTAATAGTCGATGCCTAATGATGTTATGTAAATTCTGGTATAAGTTGTAATACACATCGGGGGGAGCGCGCAAGCCAATACCATAAATTATTGGGAGTTCGCGCAGGGCCATATCTTTTCTCAAAGCAGCAATAATTACCAGCAAGACGTTATTTGGGGGAACGGAGACGGTACCCGGCCTTCTTTGGAGCCCTGTATCGCATGTGGAAATTGCACCCGGGCTATTTATTTCGATTGAGGATAAGGGCAATAAGGTTGTTTTAAACAGGTCCTACGTTTATATTTATATTCATATATATATATATATATATATATAGACACACACACACACACACACACATATATATATATATATATATGTGTGTGTGTGTGTGTGTGTGTGTAAACACATGTTTATATACATACATACACCGATCTGTAATTGCCAGCCTGGAGATGAAATGGCCAAACCCCAGACGTTAAGAAGGATGTCTGAGACCTTTGTCCAGCAGTGGGCTAGAAACAGCTGCATTTGTTGTCGTTGTATACAGTATATATATATATATATATATACATATATATATATATGTATATATGTATATATATATATATATATATGTATATATGTATATATATATATATATATACACACATATATATATATATACACACACACACACACACACACATATATATATATATATATATATATGCGTAAAAATCACCGGGAAACGAGATGCTCAGATGCAAAAGAGCCACAGGGAAAATAAAAATATGACGTATAAGAGTAAGTCCTGACTAGTTTCGTGATACTTCTTCAGAGGACGGATTTATCGAGAGATTTTTCTCTACATTTTATAGGAACAGTAAACGTACGAACATACATATAGACATAGAACAATAACGCTCCCATACCAACTACCTGAGCTGTTATCAGGTGTTTACTAGGCGGAGATCAAACCTCATTAGACATCTGCCAAAAAGGGTAATTTTTGGTGATCGGTAAATTCTCGTTTTGACTTTCAATACAATTTCTTTATATCAATAACGGTAGCCTTATCCATATAGATACATAAGGAAAACTATATGTAAATATAAAACACATTTATATATAAATACATACAAAGACATAAATACGTATACACAGACAGGCATTCATATACACACATGCATAATATATACATATACATATACATAGTATGTGTACACGTAACGTATACAAAAGTACCAAATAAAAAAATTCAACCCTTTTCACCGAATACAAAAAAAAAAAAAATAAATAAAATAAAATAAAATGACCTCCAGAACTTGTCATAGGATTTGGAATTTTCCAGATATAAATGTAGAAGAAGAAGAAAAAAACGAAATTGACAGGAAAATATCCCCCCCTAATAAAAAAAAATAGAGAATGATAAAAATAACCTTTCCCCTTATTTACAGAAAGAGAGAATAAAGAAAACAAACAGAAATAAAAACAAATTTACAGAGAATTTGAATAAGAAAAAAAAATAAAAACATTTTACAGAAAGAATGAATAAAAAGAAATGCTAAAATCAATTTTACAGAAAGAATGAATAAAAAATAAACGAAAATAAAAACATTTTACAAAAAGGATGAATAAAAAAAAAACGGAAAATAAAAACAGATTTTACAGAAAGAATGAATAAAAAATAAACGAAAATAAAAACAGAATTTATAGAAAGAATTAATAAAAAGAAATGAATATAAAAAAAAAATTACAGAAAGAATGAATAAAAAACGAAAATAAAAATCTAAATTTTTCAGAAATAAGGAATAAAAAAAAAAAGTGTCTAAAAATAATTCATAGCAATAGGTAAAAGCAATAGACAAAAGAAAAGAACGCCTCTCCCATTTTGAAGAAATGCAAAACTTAAAAAGAGGAATTGCAGAAATATCTAATACAAAAATATTAAATAGAAGAATGAAAAATGCAAAAATAGGTAATAAATTTTTTAAAAGAAAATAATAGAAACTATGCAGAAATGAGTAAGGCAAAAAAAAAAAAAAAAGAAAAAAGAAAATACAAAATGCAAAAAATGCTCATATAGGTAATGCAAAAATTAGAAAAAAATGAATATGCAAAAATAGCAGAAATAAGTATTACAAAAATGTTAAAGAAAAGAATAGAAAAAAGGCAGATATGGGTAATGCAAAAAAAAAAAAAAAAAAAAAAGAAATTGGGAAAATGAAAAAATGCATAATTAAGTAATGCAAAAATTGGAATAAAACGGAAATGCAAAAATTTTAAATAGAAGAATGAAAAAAATGCAGAAATAGTTAATACAAAAATTTTAAAGAAAAGAATAGCAAAATATGCAGAAATGGGCAATGCAAGAAAAATTGCAACGTGCAACAGAGTTAAAACCGCTTTTCTGTGTTCTTCAAGATTTGCAAGAAATTTACCGCCTCCAGTTTGTCTCATATCTCCCTTGAAAATATCTCGTATTTATCCTTGAACCGCAGCCTTGAAATTCTGCTATCTTTATTGCTTTCTAATTTGCATAAGAAAGATGTTCCCTAAGTCCTTGGCGCTCTTAAATTTAGGCAATGACAAAAAAATGGGAAAAAAAAAACCGCGAAAACTAGAGATCTTGAAGAAAGATCTTACGTTTTTTTTTTAACTCTCTTCTTCTTCTTCTTTTTCTTCTTCTTCTTCTTCTTCTTCTTCTTCTTCTTCTTCTTCTTTTGCATAGATAACGCTGCTTAAGGAGGCAAGGAGAAGGATCATGTTCGCGGTAAAAATGCCGAGTAAATTCGAAAAGAAGTTACAAGATAATTCAAGAATGTTACTTTTTTTGAAAAAAAAAAAAAAGATGAGCTATATTCATTCCTTTTAAACTAGAGCATGGCTGCCTCCTTCTTATCATGATGCTTATAAGGTTTTGGGGTAAATACAAATAATTGTATAAATGCTACTTTCGCTAAAGTTATAGGAAGATTGATAGCAGTTTTGCTATCTTCCTAAAGTCGGAGTTTTATCAAAGGTCAATCGATCTCTTATGGAAGTTAGTGTAATAATTCAAATATTGATAGTCATCAATACCGTTTTATCTCAGATCAATCGCTATGAAACTTGTAATAATTCAAATCTTAGTAAATATTAAGGGTTGTGTTAGCCTGTTGTTAACGCCTTTGCCTGGTAATCGCCCAAACTTTTTAGTTTCTTTGGTCGCTGCAACCTCACCGCCCTTGTGAGCTAAGGATGAGGGGGATTGGGGTAGCCTCTATAGATCTATCTGCTGAGTCATCGGCAGCCATTGCCTGGCACTCCCTGGTCCTAGCTTAAGTGGAGAGGTGGCTTGGACGCTGATCATGTATATTTATGGTCAGTCTCTAGGGCATTGTCCTGCTTGCTAGAGCAATGTTACTGTCCCTTGCCTCTGCCATTCATGAGTAGATTTTAAACCTTTAAACCAATTCTGGCTGAATCCCTTGTCAGGCTGGGAGGAGCAAAGAGAAGAAAAGTCTCCCTCCTTTTTGTATGTTGGCTAGCCCCCAAAATTGGGGAAAGTTTCTTGGTAGAAAGATAGAATAAGATAAATGTAATTGTTTCTGGCGCTATCTTTGTTCTTAGACCATCATATGGGACAATGATACACGCACCAAATCCCAACGAGTTGTTGCAAGTTTCACCAATGTTTAATTCAAGTTAATTTTTAGAACCATTATCACTACATTTAATTTCACTTATTTATCCCATGTACGTCCCAATTTCATTTGCGCTTTTGGCATGAACCAATTTTACCAGCTCCTCTTTTCAAACGAAAAACTAGAAAAGCAATCTGAGAGTGCAGACCTCCGCCATGGTAGCTTATTTCTCGAAACCACCTTGCCTTTCTTAGAATCAATTCACACCGTAAGCGTATTTGAAGTCTGTGTGACAACCATGTGCGAACTTAGGGTTAAGGTTAGGGTTAATTCGGTCAACCTTTTGCTTGACCTTGACATTTATCCTAGGTCTTTCAAAATTGAATCACTTCCACGCCTCAATATA
>NC_090766.1:41705242-41712742 GCF_036898095.1 Palaemon carinicauda | reverse complement strand
TTCCTATATATATATATATATATATATATAAATATATATATATATATATATATACTATGTATGTTTATACATACACACATATGTGTGTATATATGTGTAGGTATAGTATACATAATATAAATATATATCTATGTGTATGCATATCTATACATATATACAAATGCATATACATATACTGTATATATAAATATGAGTGTTCATATAAATCATATCTACATGTATTTATCCATTACATGTTTATATATATACACACACACACATATATATATATATATATATGTATACATACATATATATATATATATATATATACACACATTTATATATACAATATAAATATGTATACATATAGAGAATATATATATATATATATATATATACAGAATATATATATATATATATATATATACATATATATATATATATATATATATTTATATATATATATATATATATACAATATATACATTCCTTTAATCACTTTCATACTATCATCGAGAGAACGCATTTGAATATTCCCAGCTCTTCAACATATATTGGATTTGATATTCGAATTATTCAGGCCAGGCGAATTTAGAGATATATTTCTTCACATTTCCGAATCATCAACATTCCATATTCAATGCGATGATGTTATATTATCTTTAAACATCAGGATTTCATTATTTGATTTAATTCTAATACCTTTTGTACCATTATGATCGATGTTTTCTTTTTTAAACTGTACCTATCCTATCAATATTATTAATTTTCTTTTGATTTTGATCATTTTTGTAAAAATATGATTAATTTTTCTTAAATTGTACCTATCCTATCACTATTATTTTTTTTTATTTTGATAACTTTTGTAACATTATGATCGATGTTACATTTTTTTAAACTTTACCTACCCTATTACTATTATTAATTTTTTGAAATTTTAATAATTTTTGTAAAAATATGATTTATGTGTTTTTCCGTTTAAATTGTACCTATACTACCACTATTAATTTTTGGATTTTGATAACTTTTGTAATATTATGATCAATGTTTTCTTTTTTAAACTGCACCTACCTTATCACTATTAATTTTATTTTAATTTTATTAATTTTTGTAAAAATATAAATCATGTGTTTTTCTTTTTAACTTGAACCTACCCTATCAATATTAAATTTCTTTTGATTTTGATAACTTTTATAAAAATATGATTTATGTGTTTTCCTTTTTAATTCGAGTTTCTTTTAGACTACCTATGAAAATTTACTTTCTTTTATTTTCGTCTTCAACTGTAACGTTAAATAATTAGATACACTTATGAAAATCATCTCCCAACTGAGGGGTAATGCAGTCTGTGAACATCGAGTGGTTAACTGTAAACAATATTTGAATTTACTTTTTATTTTCTAATTATTCTTCCGTTTCTTCGGAGAGCACCAGCCGGGTAACCCCCGGGCATTAGACATAAACAATCAATTTCAATTTCACAGTCATCTGGCAGCCTATTGGAATCGTCCCTACTTGGCAATCTAATGAACAGGAGTTCGAGACGTTAATAAGCTCGATAGTTTCTAGTAGTTCTGGAACCTCACCATCCCCTTTGGGAGAGACTATAGGTCTACCTGCTGAGCTCTCACTAGCCATTGACTGGCCCTCCCTGTTCATAGCTTTGGTGCAGAGGGAGCTTGGGCGCTGATCATATAAACATGCAGTCAGTCTCTATAATTTTCTGTCCTTTAAACCCTTAAATAAACATGTGATTGAACGTGTTACTTTTCATGAAAGTTTTTCTTATAAACATTCTTATATAACTCACAAAATCGAAGGATTCTAAACTCGATTTAAAGGTTTAAAGGCCGCTCATGAATGGCAGAGGCAAGGGACAGTGACATTGCCCTATCAAGCAGGATAATGCCCTAGAGACTTATCATATATACATATGATCAGCACCCAAGCCCCCTTTCCACCCAAGCTACGACCAAGGAGGGCCAGGCAATGGCTGCTGATGACTCAGCAGATAGACATATAAGCTCCCCAAAATCCCCCAACCTTAGCTCACAAGGATGCTAAGGTTTCAGACACTAAAGAAACTAACGTTGTCTGAGCGGGATTCGAACCCTAGTCTGGCGTTCACCAGTCAGGGACGTTACAACATCGGCCAGACTTTAATTGGTTGATTGATTGATTTTAAGTTTTCTGGCATCCTGACATCTAAAGTCATACGCCGATATCATTTATTATATATAAAAAATAAATAAATATTAAATTAAAACCATAAAATCGAAGATGTCACTATACAATCTAAATAGCTCTCAGAAAACCTGCTTCTAAAATAAATCTAAAAATGCCGCTAGCATAGTACGACACATCATGTCCGAGAATCTTTGCAAGGATGAACCTGCCATCCTCACTTCGAGCTTCAAACTCGAAAAGACTTTTGGAAAGTCGTGAAGAAACAACTCATTTGACTCTTCGTAATAACTGGCTACGAATCTGTCACATTTGCATACGAAAGGCAATAAAAAACCAAGACTTTTTGGATTGTGTACGATGTCGTGTTTCGTTTTCTTTTCATAAAATTCAATGGGATTTTTTTGGTGTTCAAATGAATGTTGATTTTAGTTGCTTATGATTTTGTGAATACTTAGATGACATGTGAGATGTGTGAAGCCTTCTTATTATATGTCATTTATAATTATAATTATAAATTATAAATTATGTATTATTCTATAGAGGAACTGTACGATATTTTATCTAGTGAAACACATAACATTTCTGGACGGTACGTTGCAACATTTCAAAACAGAATCTCAATTATTTTATTGTTAGCAGAAAATAGTTAATCTAGTTGAAGGGAATTTCTTGTTTGATAAATACAACTTGATATATTAAGACTGATGATATTTTTGACAAAATGAGTCTTTATCAAGTGATGATAACGTTGGTAGATTAAATTGTATTCATTACCAAATTGATTTAGGAGCAATCTAAGTTAATGATTTACATGTATGACAGTCTGCAAGTCCATTCGGTTTTATTATTGAAAAAAATATAATCATAAATGAAACCATTGCTGCAACAACATGGTATAGTTGAAAACAACCTATTCTAATGTTTTTAGAAATAAATACCTAGCTATAACTAGCCTATTGGCTAGTACAGTGGTAACGCCTTCGCCTAGCATTCGCATGGAAGCAGATCGACCCCAGCCCCGGACAGTAAGTTTAAGTTGTTTACTGGGGAGGCCACTGCTGTGGTTGGTTACCACAGCAGGAGGTTGGGATTGCCCGGCTGACGTTCTGGTGAGTATCTATTCTGATAAAACTGGAACTGAAACCAGACACATTTAACCTTTATTTATTCCCTACTGCATAAAACACTATTGTAACAGAGCTATTCCATTTAAGCGCATATTGAGAAACTAACTACATATACTGCAAGGGTGAACTATATGTTCATAGCAGTATGCAGATCTAACTACCAAGACTACTGTACATATCATATTTCCATGATTGATAGCCTAAAATCACTGGCTACATCAACACTTGAATTCATTACACAACCTCTACAACGTTTACCACGCTTCCAGAACGCTAAACCATTGCCAGATCTTTGGTCAGAAAGCCTCTATAACGTTTACGACGGTTCCAGACGGCATGAATCACTGCCAGAGTTTTGATCGGACATATCTTGGGGGGGGGGGGGGGGGGGGGCGCGAGTTAGTAGTAATGTTAATCAATGCTGTAGAAAACACTGAAAAGCTATTCCATTTCAGAAGAAAGTAATACCCTCTAAAACTAAGCAGACAAAAGATGAACCATATGTTGATAGCAGTACGCAGAACTTCCACTCACCAAGATTACATATCACAGTTCTATATCTGATAGCACATCATATCTTTTGGCCATGGTGAGTAGGTAGTCATCGTAGAGAACCCTCTGATCAAACAAAGCTGGTCAGAACCCGCCGTGGGACCCACTGACATGCGGGCTCACTGCCCCGGACCACCGACCCTCAGGCCAACCAACCCGGGGCCCATCGACCCCTGGGCGTACTGACCCCCAGATCCACCAACCCCCGGTCCCACCTACCCCCAGGCCTACCAACCCCCAGGCCCACTGACCCACCGACCCACTGACCAACCACCAACAGGGACCCACCAACCCCCGGGCCCACCAATCCCCAGACCCACCGCCCCCAGGTCCCACCAACCCCTGGCTCCATCGACCCCCGGACCCAATGACCCACCGCCAGGACCCACCGAACTCTGGGCCCACCGCCCCCCGTCCCACCGTCCCCCTGGTCCCACCAACCCCTGGGTCCATCGAGTCCTGGACCGAATGACCCACGGGCCTACCGGCCCTGGACCCACATGTTTTATATACATACATACACCGATCTGTAATTGCCAGCCCGGAGATGAAATGGCCAAACCCCAGATATTAATAAGGACGTCTGAGACCTTTGTCCAGCAGTGGGCTAGAAACAGCTGCATTTGTTGTTGTTGTATACAGTATATATATATATATATATATATATATACATATATATACATATATATATAAATATATATCATATATATATATATTATATATATATATATATATATATATATATATATATATATATGCGTAAAAATCACAGAAAAACGTGATGCTCAGATGCAGTAGAACCACAGGGAAAATAGAAATATGAAATATAAGAGTAAGTCCTGACTAGTTTTGTGATACTTCTTCAGAGGACTGATTTATTGAGAGAGGTTTCTTTACATTTTATAGGGACAGTAAACGTACGAACATACATATAGACGTTGAACAATGACGCTCCCATATCAGCTACTTGAGCTGTTATCAGGTGTTTACTGGTCGGAGATCAAACCTCATTAGACATCTGCTAAAAAGGGTAATTTTTGGTGATCGGTAAATTCTTGTTTTGACTTTCAATACAATTTCTTTATATCATAACGGTAGCCTTATCCATATAGATTCATAAGCAAAACTATATGTATATAAACCACATTTATATATAAATACATACCAAGACATATACATACGTATACACAAACAGGCATTCATATACACACATGCATAATATATACATATAAATATACATAGTATGTGTACACGTAACATATACAAAAGTACCAAATAAAAACTTTCAACCCTTTTCACTGAATACAAGAAAAAAAAAATGACCTCCAGAACTTGTCATAGGATTTGGAATTTACTAGATATATATGAAGAAGAAGAAGAAAGAAAAGAAATTGACAGAAAAATATCCCCCCTAATAGAAAAATAGAAAAGGCTAAAAATAACCTTATTTACTGAAAGAGAGAATAAAGAAAAAAACGGAAATAAAAACAAATTTTACAGAGAATTGAATGAAAAACAAAAACAAAATATGAATATATTCTACAGAAAGAATGAATAAAAAGAAACGCTAAAGGCCTATTTTACAGAAAGAATGAATAACAAAATAAACGAAAATAAAAAGTTTACAAAAAGAATGAATAAAAAAAGCGGAAAATAGAAACAGATTTTACAGAAAGAATGAATAAAAAACGAAAATAAAAATTTAAAATTTTCAGAAATAAGGAATAATAAAAAAAAAAGTGTCTAAATATAATTCATAGCAATAGCTAAAGGCAATCGACAAAATAAAAGAACGTCTCTCCCATTTTGAAGAAATGCAAAACTTAAAAAGAGGAAATGCAAAAAATGTAGAAATAGCTGATACAAAAACATTAAATAGAAGAATGAAAGAATGCAAAAATAGGTAATACATTTTTTAAAAGAAAATAATAGAAACTATGTAGAAATGAGTAAGGCAAAAAACAAAAAACAAAATACAAATTGCAAATAGGTAATGCAAAAATTAGAAAATAAAGAATATGCAAAAATTGCAGAGATAGGTATTACAAAAATGTTAAAGAAAAAAATAGAAAGAAAGCAGAAACGGGTAATGCAAAAAAAAAAAAAAAAAAGGGAAAATGGAAAAAATGCATAATTAGGTAATGCAAAAATTGGAATAAAACGGAAATAGGTAATACAAAAATTTTAAATAAAAGAATGAAACGAAAAGAATAGAAAAATATGCAGAAATGGGCAATGCAAGAAAATGCAGAAATAGTTAATACAAACATTTTAAAGAAAAGAATGAAGAAAATGCAGAAATAGTTAATACAAAAATTTTAAAGAAAAGAATAGCAAAATATGCAGAAATGGGCAATGCAAGAAAAATTGCAACGTGCAACAGAGTTAAAACCGCTTTTCTGTGTTCTTCAAGATTTGCAAGAAATTTACCGCCTCCAGTTTGTCTCATATCTCTCTTGAAAATATCTCGTATTTATCCTTGAACCGCAGCCTTGAAATTCTGCTATCTTTATTGCTTTCTAATTTGCATAAGAAAGATGTTCCCTAAGTCCTTCGTGCTCTTAAATTTAGGCAATGACAAAAAAATGGAAAAAAAAAAACAGCGAAAACTAGAGATCTTGAAGAAAGATCTTATGTGTTTTTTAACTCTCTTCTTCTTCTTCTTCTTCTTCTTTTGCATAGATAACGCTGCTTAAGAAGGCAAGGAGAAGGATCATGTTCGCGGTAAAAATGCCGAGTAAATTCGAAAAGAAGTTACAAGATAATTCAAGAATGTTAATTTTTTTGAAAAAAAGATGAGCAATATTCCTTCCTTTAAAACTAGAGCATGGCTGCCATCTTCTTATCATAATGCTTATAAGGTTTTGGGGTAAATACAAATAATTGTATAAATGCTACTTTCGCTAAAGTTATAGGAAGATTGATAGCAGTTTTGCTATCATCCTAAAATCGAAGTTTCATCAAAGGTCAATCGATTTCTTATGGAAGTTAGTGTAATAATTCAAATATTGTAGTCATCAATACGGTTTTATCTCAGGTCAATCGCTGTTATGAAACTTGTAATAATTCAAATCTTAGTAAATATTAAGGGTTTTGGTGGCCTGTTGGTAACGTCTTTGCCTGGTGATCGCCCAAACTCGTTAGTTTCTTTGGTCGCTGCAACCTCACCGCCCTTGTGAGCTAAGGACGAGGGGGTTTGGGGGAGCCTCTATAGATCTATCTGCTGAGTCATCAGCAGCCATTGCCTGGCACTCCCTGGTCCTAGCTTAAGTGGAGAGGTGGCTTGGACGCTGATCATGTACATTTATGGTCAGTCTCTAGGGCATTGTCCTGCTTGCTAGAGCAATGTCACTGTCCCTTGCCTCTGCCATTCATGAGTAGATTTTAAACCTTTAAACTACTTCTGGCTGAATCCCTCGTCAGGCTGGGAGGAGCAAAGAGAAGAAAAGTCCCCCTCCTTTTTGTATGTCGGCTAGCCCCCAAAATTAGGGAAAGTGCCTTGGTAGAAAGATAGAATAAGATAAAGGTATTTGTTTCTGGCGCTATCTTTGTTCTTAGACCGTCATATGGGACAATGATACACGCACCAAACCCCAACGAGTTGTTGCAAGTTTCACCAATGTTTAATTCAAGTTAATTCTTACAATGTAGA